>NC_060963.1:3510000-3542500 GCF_910589235.1 Vespa crabro
TATTATTATTATTATTATTATTATTATTATTATATTATTATTATTATTAATCATTGAACTATTTTATCTTTACTTTGTTAAGATTAAGTTTTATAGATTTTCTTTCGTTTTTCTTTTTTCTTCTTTCATACTTTCTTTCTATCTAACGTAAGTACATAATAGATACACGGTATATTGATTCCCGATAAAGCTCGAAATGAAAGAATTTTTTAAAAGATCCCTTCCATTTTTTGAAGCGAAATTTCGTTGATATTAAATAAAATATATACGAGATGATATTCGTTCGATCTCGATATATATATATATATATATATATATATATATATATATATATATATTTTTGTAAATATTACTCCGTTTACTTAATAACGTCAAGTAATGCGATGTTGTATGTGCTATCATCACTGATCACACAATGCTAATTGAAAAGAATAGGAATGAGAGAGAGAGGGGGGGGGGGAGGTGGAGAGAGAGATATGTTTATTAAATATATCGACTAACGTCGTGAAATCAACGCGAGTGCGAATATAATATGTGACTTATTGAAAAAAAAAATGTTAATCTCTCGCGGTTATATACATTTATATAGAGAAAAATATAAATTACCTTTCTATAGGTTTATAATTTTGCATGTTAAATAAATACGTAATTAAGTAATATGTAAAAGTGTGCATATGTATGTGTGTGTGTGTGTGTGTTATGTATCGTATGTGTGTGTGTATATGCGCACGCACTTACACCCACGTAAGAATAAATAGATACTCAACGTGGTGAGAGTTATGTATGTAGAGAAATATAGAATGTAAAATGGAAATGTGAGTTACAAAGGAATAGTCTCATACGATAAATGAGAGAGAGAGAGAGAGAGAGAGAGAGAGAGAGAGAGAGAGAGAGAGAGAGAGAGAGAGAGAGAGAGAGAGAGAGAGAGAAATCAATCAACTACTATTATTATTATTATCATAATAATTATTACTATTATTATTACTATTATTATTATTATAATTATAATTATAATTATAATTATTATTATTATTATTATTCTTTCGTATATTTGAGATTTTCTTTTAAGTTGCAAATTAAGTAGCGATAAAAGTAAGATGATGAGATATAAAAGTTTATATTATTATGTATACTATATATTAATACCGTGATAAGGCAATATACATTATATATTATTATAATCTTCACAAATATGCTAATTATCCCAAGATTTAATTATTAATAATTCATTGAAAGTAAAAACTTGTCATGGTGTGTTTTTTGTGTGTGTATATATATATATATATATATATATATATATATATATATATACATATACATATACATAAATATATATATATATATATATATATATATATATATTCCATCCTTATCCATCTCTATATTTTATGTTTGCTCTTAATCCGCGTTTAAAATGTACATAGATGTAAGAAGACAATTGTCTTCTAAAATTCTTTATATAAATTTGTATATAATTAATATATAGATAATTTTTTGTTTATATTTCCATTAAAGATTTCATTAAATTTAACAAAAGGTGTTTAGGAATTTCTAAAACACTTCATATATATATATATATATATATATATATATATATATATATACTAATTAATACACAGATTTTATTTTATTATTTGATTTTCGTATCATCTCCGTTTGAATCATTTTTCTTTTTATTTTTTTTTCCAATATCATTCACCTATTTGTTGCTGTTTTTTAAATCTATGAAATTCTTTTAATCTTATAGCTTGCGTGCGAATAAATCCTTCGGCATCTTCCGGTTGAAAATCTCCCTGTTTATCCATTGAGACCAAATTTTCGTTATACAATGAGACATCGCTAGATCTTCCAAGGATCGATACTGTAAGATCGATAAAAGTAAAAAATTTAAGTGTAAGGATCATCATATTATATAAATTTATTTGTTTGAAAGTTTATGGGATTTATAAGTTACTAACCACTTCCTTTACACAATTTCAATCTCACCATGCCAGTTACATACTTTTGAGATCTTTCTATGCTTTCTCGTACAAAATCACATTCTGGTGAGAACCAGAAACCTATAATCATTTCAATAAATAATTAATTGATTAATTAATGATTATTTAATAAAATATACCGAGAGATTGCAATTTTCATTGATATAAAAAAGAAAAAAATAATAAACAAAAAAAAAAAAACAAAAGGAAGAAGAATGATAATAAATAAATTACCATTGTATACATAATCGGACATTTTTTCAGCTAGATAAGATTTGATTCTCAACACTTCACGATCCAATATGAAGATCTCTAAATCTTGATGAGCCTCGTAAAGAATCTTACTACCTGGTGCTTCGTAAATTCCACGTGACTGAACAAAAAAAGAAGATAAAAAAAAAAAAAAGATATACGAGAATCGCGAGCAATCATTATTTATTAATTAAATTGAAATCCTGTACGAATACTTTTAAACCTATATAACGATTTTCGACTATATCGATTCTCCCTACTCCATGTTTGCCGCCAACCTCATTCAAATATTCGATTATTTCTAAAGGATTATCAATGACATAACAATTGTCAAGATTTTGCACAGAGGAGGGATATCCTTTAGTAAAAGCAATTTCAATTTCTTCAGGTTCGTTCGGACAATATTCTAAATTTGTCGTCATTTTACATAATTCTATCGGTGCTGGGATAGCCGGATTTTCCAATATTCCTGATTCGTAACTATAATAAATAATATTGATTTAAATTTATTAAAAAAAGCAAAAGAGATCAAATTGTATTATCATTAATAATACCTAATATGTAATAAATTAGCATCAGTACTCCATGGTTCTTTCGGTGTTGCTGAGACTGGTATACCATTTTTATGAGCATATTCGAGTAAATCTGTCCTTCCAGTGAATTTCGTATAAAATTCACGTTTTCTCCAGAGTGCCAATATCTGTAAATAAATGATCTCAATGTTATATTAAAGTTCGAATAACAAAAAAAATTCTTTTATATAAGAAAATATATTATTTTAAAGCTTACCTCGACTTCAGGACAGAGACTGTAACAGCTCAAATCGAATCTTATTTGATCATTTCCCTTTCCAGTAGCTCCATGAGCAATGACAGAAATTTTTTCAGCTTTAGCAGTTCGAATTAAACCCTCGCTTATACATGGTCTTGCGATTGAAGTACCTAAAAGATATCTTCCTTCGTAACGTAAGCCACACGCAATGGCAGGCCATACGTATGACGTTACAAAGGTCCTTCGAAGATCTTCTATAATGACCTAAGATAAGGAAAGATAGAGAAACCAAAAAAAAAAAAAAAAAAAAAAAAGAAAGAAAAAGCAGAAAGAGAAGTAAAGAACTACATGTATGTTTTATCAGAGAATTAGTTTATAATTAAGCATCAAAGGATTCTACCTTTTTAGCACCAATTTTTAATGCCTTTTCTCTAACTGCATCAAAGTCTTCTTCCTGTCCGATATTTGCCTAAATTTTTATTGCATATATATATATATATATATATATTTATATATAAATAAATATACTCATTGATAAGGAATATAATATAATTACTGTTATTACAATTCGTATAGAATCTTACCACGTAAACGGTGACATCATATCCATTTTCCTTCAACCACAATAATATACAGGAAGTATCTAAGCCGCCACTATACGCGAGAATAACTCTCTTATTATTTTCTGCCATTTCTAAAAGACACGTTTAGATCCTTCGAACGATCAACAAGACTACTGTCTCGAATTACGAAAAAACACAAGCTTTACGTTAGTTTCAGTCGCATATTAACAAATTATCGGATTGACACGTTGGGTCAATCGATAACCTTCAGGAAGATCGTTTCTTTTTATATTGATATCATTTAAAGAAATATTAAATTATATTTCTGGTGTAATACGTAAAAAGTCAAAAAATAAAGTTAGTCTTTGGTTAATTTTTGTTTTCTTCATTTTTTTTCTTTCTTTTTTCTTTTTTTCTTTTTTTTTTTTTTTTTTTTTTTTTGGTAGGTAAATACTTTTACCTTTATATTTAATATTTTAACAAACACGTGTAATTCTTTTCGTAGCTATGCTATTGAAAATAATCATTATAAATAATAATCGAACGTAACGCGTACATAACATGTCTATAAAAGTAATCAAGTTCAAAGCGATTTTTCTACGTCTACGAATCGAGTAAATTTGTTTGTTCTTTATATATTTTCTTTTCTTATTTCTTTTATCGTATAGACCTTAAGCAAAAGAAACATAAATTACAGATACTGCAACATCTTAATTTATAGAGAGAACGATGAACGTTTTCATTATCGGAATACGCTTGATTAATGAACTATCTATGTCATCGTGTATATAATAATACTAATTAAAAATGCGTGGCTTTTTTCTTCTTTTTTTTTTTTTTTTGTTTTGTCACGCAAACATTCAAATGATTATTATCCGTAATTTCTCGTTAAAGGGATTTTACTTTTTTTTTTTTTTTTTTTTTCTTAATGATATTTAAATGACCATCAATAGAGATTAATTCGATAAGACCAAGCGCGTGCATTATATACGTATATATCACGAGTCTTTTCTAAAACACATAGAATCATTTTCTGTTTAATTCCTCTTTCTTGTTAACAACGGATGAACGATTTTTTTTTTCTTTTTTTTTTGTTTTGTTTTTGTTTTCTTTTCTTTTCTTTTATATAATTATACGAATTACTTGCTTCTAACACTGCGCTAAATCATTCACGCACATATTTCTAACAATAAGGTACCATTATACATTTATACATCAGTATTGCCAACATGCTTTACGTGATCCCATATTATTAATCTTCACGCAGGCACTTGATTCCAGGTGATACCTCCATTCAGAATACTCCTTCTTTAATTTACAGTACTATAAGAGTACTTATTGTAGATAATATTATTAGACAATAATAAAGTAATAAATAATCTATTTTTATAGCATAATCATTTTTAGCGATCCGTTTCTAAACGGACTTTGAAACGAACTTTTATCTACGGAATTGACCGTGTATTTCTTTTTTTGCTTTGTTTTTTTTTTCTATTTTTTTTTTCTCTTTCTTTCTTTCTTTCTTTTTTAATTAATAATTTGTCCTCAAAGAGATCACAAGTTACAGATTCATGTTTGGTAGTACTGATGAAGAGTCAAAATAGACAGTGACGACAGGTCAGGAATGCAGAAAGTGTTTTGCATTATCGGTTATGGAATTGTTTAGACGTGAAGTTTACTCAGGTCGTTTAGAAATGATTTCGGTGTAATTATATGCGATGAACCTAAAATGAAAATATTATAAATTATATATATATATATTTTTTTTTTTTATCGATATAAAAAAAATATCCATTATCAAAATTGATCCTTACCGATAATAACTTCCCAATTTTTCAAAGCATTTGTTACTTCATAAGCGCATCGTATTTCCGAAAAACAAACACCACCAACAATGAATACGATTAAACGTGGGACATTCTTGATGGTTTGTTGTCCTTTGTCTTTATGCCAGTGACCGTATCTAACACTTGAAATATATAATATTTATTAATACGTTCGTATAATATACAGATAGAATATTTCATTATTGATTATTACCTGGCAGGTGCATGATATCCCGAACTAGCTGCACGTCCAGCTAAGAAAGGGAAATGTTTAGATTCTAATTTGTCTTCTATAGAGTCTTCCATAATATCTTTTATTACTGGTGTCCATCGACTCATTTGATATGTTTGTTCTGTGATCCTTTCTTTTCGTTGAACTGTGTATAATTTTTTGCGATTACCCTGCAATTTTCCAAAGATTATAATAGTTACCTTTTTTTTTCTTTTTTTTCTTTTTTTTTTTTTATTGACACAAATTTTATACATACATCCACTACCACGTTAATGCCAAGATTCGCTATGTTAACGATAGTTTGTTTATCATCTGCAGATATTTGAGCATGATTAACTAGACGATTAAGATTTTCTTCGTTTATACCATTTTTACTAATGACATACAATGCAATGATACGTAATTTGTCTAAATGATCTACATTTTGATCTAGCAAAATTGGAGTTATATTTCTCATGTGATCTTTTATACGTTCACCTTCAGCATCCGTACCCATAGCTAAATCCTATGACAAAATTTTTATATTAAATTTATAGAGGAAAAATATTTTTATATTTATATATAATATACATATACAATCTATTATATGTATTACTCACTTGTTCCACTTTACAAAGTTTATCCACATTTCCTTGGTAACGCTTCATACAATCTTCTGCTAATTGAAGATGCGTAGCATATTTACTTAATTCTTTTTGATACTGTGGCATCTTTTTAATCATTTGTGAAAGATCTCGCATACTTTGTTTATCACCCTGTGGCATTCTCTTAGATTCGGTGAATTTCTTCAAATTTTTGGTAACGTTTCTAAAAGATAAAATAATTATAATTAAGAATTATATATATATATATATATAATTTCTAAATACTAATTAATAATAATAATTTCTGAATACATACTGAGAGACTACAGCAATGTGTTGATGCCTTAATTCAACCCATAAATCATCATTCTCATCTAAAAGAACTTCTTTTTCTACGCCAGCAGATGCTTCAAATCTATGATTATTAAAATTATTAATTTCTTTTTTTTTTTTTAGATTACGTTGTATGATAATTAATTTTTCATGGTACTTGCCTGTAAACATCATTGTCAATATCCAACAAATCGTATGCCATAGCCTGTAGTGTTAATTCATGTAACAAGGGAGAAACACAGTCAAAACCTCTATCTAGGATAAGTAATTGAGAGCGAGCCTTTTCTGGTCCTTCTCCCATAGTGGGTTCATCCGCTTTATAAGCGTCTAATTTTTGTTGAACCATTTGTGCCAATTCAACGTTCCGATCAAAGTCACTGTAAATTATTTTTTTAATGTTACAAAAATAATATCTCATTTTATAATATTGTATATTATTTACTCCTTAAAATCTTTGTAATACCTTCGATATCTAACGGACGGATATTCACCAAGCGTTGCACAAAGAGTGGCAATTTGTTCTGCAATTCTTTCCATATTGGCAGTTCTCAAATTTAAGAAGGATGGATTGTAGAAACAGGCAAAGGTTTCACGTGAGTCCAAAGAGAATACCTGTATAATAATGACAATTTATTTCAAGCCATTTGAAAGAAAATTATTATGCAAGCAAAATATTTATTTTTTACATGCATTACAAAGACGCATTAGCTTTTAACGTTTGTTATGCACAAAGGTATATGACAGAATATAAAGAAGAAAAGAAAATACATATGGAAATAGCGCACATACATGCGGACATACGGATACATTAATTTTTTTTTTTTTTTTTTTTTTTTTTTTTTTTTTTTTTTTTTTTTTTTTTTTTTTTTTTTTTTTTTTTAGATATTCATAGAGGATTACAAACAATACACAAGGATTTTAAAGAAGTCTTTCGCCTATGTTTCTACTTTGAAAGAATAAAAAAAGAAAAAAAAAAAAAAGAAAAAGAGAAAATAAAATAAATAAATAAATAAATAATAAAATAAATAAAGGAAAAGAAATGTATGGTCTTTTATTAAAAACCGAGGAAAGCAAGCGTGTCGCGATGATAATGTCAAAGAACTACGATCTTTATTATTTATTTTCTTGCTTGTTTCTTTTTTCCTTTTTTTTTCTTTTTTTTTTCTTTTTTTTTTCTTTTTTTTTTTTATTTTTTCCTTAATTCTTTGTTCTTCACCTGCGACTCATATGGCAGGAAAGCGATGTTGATCTCTTTGAGGGTTTTGATCTTTTTAGCGGCGAGAGACTTGCAGAGTTCATTGAACAGCTCCTCCGGGCAGACTGGTCGAGTGCAAGCATGAATGTATTACGAACGTTAGTAATGTGCCTTCTCTTGGTAGAAAAGTTAATAATGAGAGAGTCGAAAAGAGGAAAAAGGGACGAAGGACGAAGTGGAAGAGCGAAAGATTATGAAGTAGAATGTAGATGCCGGAAGAACGATAGAGAACGAGTAATGATGATAGATTGGCATTTTCCTCGGTACGCTGATATATATATATATATATATATCATGTATATATATATATATATAAAATATATATATGTATGTGTATACAAGTACATAAGTTATGTATGTATGTATTTATGTGTGTATGTGTGTATATATTGTGTGTATTTGTTTATGTGTCACAACAAATTCTGTATGTACGTGCCCACCACCATTTATAAAAATAGAGAAGAACAGATGCGTTATACAAAGTTCGACTTATTCGTTCATTTTTGTTTTCTTCTTCTTCTGTTTCTTTTTTTTCTTTTCTTTTTCTTTTTTTTCTTTTTTTCATTTATCATTACTTCTTATTAATTAGGTATTCCTTTCTTTTTTTGTTTTGTTTTGTTTTCTTTCTTTTTTTTTTTTTTTTGCTGCTGTTGTTGTTTTTCTTTTCCTGCAAAATATTCAATCCTTTACCTGCTCCTCGTACGGTATGAAAGCGATGTTGATCTCTTTAAGTGTCTTTATGTGCTTAGCTACCAGAGAATGACACAATTCTTTGAACAACTCGTCGGGGCATGCTGCAAACAGATAGACTGACAGTAACTTTCATAACTTTCCATGGATCTATGTTCGTTATATGGATATTGTCGGATTATTACACGATATTATTTTTTATTCATTCATTCATTCATTCATTCATTTATTTGTTTATTCATTTATCTTTTTTTTCTTTTCTAAATAATATTTTCAAAACAATTGTTTCGCGTTCACTCAAATATTCATTTTCCGTTCTCTATGATAAAAGTTTTTGTATGAGTAGGATGATTGATGTCGACTTTTTCTTTTTTTTAAATGGATCGATTGTATATTGTTATATATATATATATATATATGTATGTATGTAGATCGATCAAAATATATATATATATATATATACACACACACACACACACATACATACCTTCGGTAAAATAAACGTGAGCGACTTTGTAGGTCGTTCTAGTCGGGTTGTTGAAATCTTCAATCAATTTCTGCACGGATGAATTGCACGGTGTTATCAAATAAATAGCCTCCATCGTTGGCAAAGGTTCACGTTTCTTGTTGATATCTTCGACCAGGGTAATCCCTTGGGCACTGATATCATGCATCTTACAACATGCCGAGACCATTCTCATCGCCAACTGATCCACGACAAGGATCCTCCATTCTACTCCTCCTGCTGCTTTCTTTTTCTGCTTGATCACCTCGTTCATAATTTCTGCAACAAAAGAAGAAGAAGAAGAAGAAGAAGAAGAAGAAATAGAAAAGAAATTTATTAGAGGATAAAGATTTAAATGGACTTGAGAATTCATTCGATATTATTTATTTCAAAGAATCTTTTGGTAAATTGTTGCATCTAATTAAATCTAATATCATAAAATTAACCATTGTTATCGACTATATATATATATATATATATATATATATATATATATACACCAAAAAGTTTTATGTTCGTAATTAAATTATAATAATTATTATTATAATATTAATTATTCATTGTGAAAAATTAATAATATCGAAGATTAATTACTAACGCTATTCGAAATAATAAACAATATTGCGATAAAGATTTTTATCTTTGTATATTTTAATAATCATCAATTGAATGCTCGTGCAATAAATGATTATTAAATGTTCGTGATAATACTCGTTCAAGAATGTGTCAATAAAAAATATTTTTTTTTTTAAATTCCTTATAAAATAATTCATATATATATATATATATATATATATATATATGATTTTGATCGTATTAGGGATGTACAATATTAGTAAGAAACAAGGAATATGGTAATTTGTGTTTTTTCTTATCTTTTTTTTTCTTTTTTTGCATTTCGTCTTTCTTTTCTTCCATCAATTCATCGCGTTGCATATTTTTATTTTCGTCGAGAGGAAACAAAAACAAAAAAAAAAAAAAAAAAAAAAAAAAAGAGAGAAACTGAAACAATTACAATTATTGATTTCTTTTTTTTTTCCCCCTGTTGAATGAGTTAGTAACTAGTTCATAAGATAACATTGTTTAACGTGACGTAAGGGGGTCGCGCATTCGAGTAAGAAGAAATCTTTTGGCGCTTTTCAACGCGTGTATTGATCGTTCCTTATGAGGGCGAATGACGTCACGAACGATAGGCTCGTACATCGAGAAATTGAGGGCCCCTTTACATATACGTATTTACATTCATGTAAAAAGAACATTTATAAATTTATGAAAAAGAAAAAAAAAATTTCACGATTTCGATCGACACGATCGAATTATTTGATTAAACATCTATTTTTTTCTTACTTTTTTTTTTCTTTTTTTTTTTTTTTTTTTTTTTGTTGATTATACGGACAATAGAATTTGAAATGATCATTGTCGTTAGAATATAAACGAGTTTTAATTTATGACATTTAATTTTCGCGCGCGTTCTTTTCGATCTCTCCGATTCGTCCTAATAATAATAGACATACGTTTTAACGTCATTCGTTAATCATCGTAGGATTAATCAAATTATCACTAGCGAATAAATATGACGAGCACGTTGACGGACGAGCACATTGGTGGAAAAAATGTAATGTTAGGAATCGAGATTATATTCATTTCTAATATATTTCAATTTAATGTAACCTTTTGACAACTTGAGGAAAAATACAACGGCACTGGCTCGAGAAACCAGAGAATGTATTATTATCTAATGTAAATACGACTATTGGTCGAATATTGGTGATAACGTTAATTGTAATTTTTCCTTTAGAAATGTTACCGATTGAAAATATAATTGCTGTTTTGTATCGTATCTTTTTTTATTGTTTTAGCCTTTCTTATTTCTCTCTTTTATTTTCCTTTTATCGATCAGAAGGGACGAATTTTTTACGTTATAATTTTCATTACGTTTACGATATTACACGTTATTATCACAAGTAATTTATGGTGATTTATGATGATACGATACGTCAATTTCATCAAATCGATGCGTCTTTATTGAAAAAAAAAACGTAATATATTTCTTTCAAACGATCCTTTCCGCGGGATGAAGTCATTCAGTCCCGTATACGCCCCATTCGTTTAAAAGTTATTTATCACCATCGACAAATTACATTTTCACCAATTCCAATATCGACACTACGCTATTTTATACGAGCGAAGTTACATTAATATATTTATTCGTGCTTTAATTCTATAGAAAAATATTATTTCTTTGTCTACTTACTTTGACCAACCTGTCCCTTGAGCGCCATTTTGGATAGTACTGTTAATATCTTTCTCCGTCAGATGGTGCTTTGGTATACTATCGAATACAATTATCGTTTTGTGTAAACTTCGAGTGTTATTTCGATTATCGAAAGTGTTAGTCTCGAATTCAACGTTTTCGTTCTCTCGTCGGAATCTTCGTCGCATACATTTAATATAACAATATTATTATTTTGTAATGTTAATTAATACGATTTTCGATAAAAACGAGAATTAAACGTAATAAGTGTTCTTGAAAAAGTATTGAACGAATAACAAAAGTTCGTCTATATAAATATGCGTGAATCGAGTGTGAAAAGTTCGTCGTGTAGTGTAATTGTTAAGAAGAAAAGGAAGAAACAAAATCGTCGAGAAATCAACGGGAGGATAAAAATTTAATAGAAATTCATTATTATTGAAAGTATTAAGGAGAATATAAGGAGACAATTGTTCGATATATTAAATTCAAAGAAAGAAATATAAAATATGAGTTTACGCGTGTTTATTAATTATATACGATATCAGGAACGACGACGAAGTTAATGTGTAGTAGTACGGTTTGTATTTATTTGGTTACATGTGTAAACGAAAAAGAAAAAAGAAACAGTAAAGAGAAAATAAGGAAAAATAATTTCTCGTTGTGACAAGTGTACAAGCGAGTGCGTGCGAGTCGGTAGCGGGTGTCGCGTGATTGTGTGCGTAGGAGAGGGGGAAGGCGGGGTAAAGGAGGGACGCGAGTGGTGGGGATAGCGTCGTCGGTGGCGTTCGACTGGCAACGAGGCCGCACGAGGGTCGTTCGTTCAGTCAGTCGGTGTTCGTCCACGGAGGTGTACTGTCGCGTTTCGTCCGTACAGTTACAAAAGTTACTTTATTAAACCGTTGGATAGTAGTGTGTGGGTGCGTGTACTTGTACGTGTATGTATATGTGCGCGATTATTACTCGTACGTGCGCGCGTGTCCATCGACCGATCGACGTTTAGTACGACGAACTATTAACGATTCTTATTTTTTTTTTTTTGCCCTCTTTTTCTATTCTTTTCCCGCCCCCTCCGCCCTTTTCATTTCTCATCATCGTTTTTCTCTTTTTAATATTTTTTGTTTCTTTTTTCATTTTTCCTTTTTCCTTTCCTTTTTGGATCTTTGCCGTTTAGATCTTCTTTTTTTTTCTTTTCTTTTTTTACTTCCTTTCTTTCTTTCTTCTCTTTGAGTCGAAAGAAGAAGACGAAGAGGTGGGAGGGTGGAGGAGGGTGAGTTAGTGGTAGTCGCGCGTGGTCGAAGGACAGGAGGTGGTGAACTGGGAAGGATGCACGACATCATCGTTATCGGTGCAGTTATATTTTCTCTCCGGTGATATACGATATTTATAGTTTTTTTTCTTTTTATTATTATTTTTTTTTTTTTTTTCTACGCAACCTCGTTTGTTTTACGTTTCTACGAAAAGAAAAGAGAGAGAGAGAGAGAGAGAGAGAGAGAGAGAAAGAAAGAGAGAGAGAGTGAGAAAGAGAGAGAATATCGTCTCGTTGTTGGCGGGTGGCGGCACAGCTGTGTGTACGCGCGTGTGCGTGTGCGTGCGTGTGTATGGTGCGCGCGAGCGAGCGCGCGCGCACTCGAGACACGCTGGATTTTGGATTTTCATTTGGGATCACATCGGGGATCGTACAGCACTCAGACGTAAAATAATAACAGGACCACGATGAAGCTGGACTATCCTTGCCGGGTAGAAGGATGGCTCAACGTTTGCGGTGAGTTTTGCCTTTTCCACTTTTTCTTTTCTTTTTACTTTTTCTTTCGATTTTTTCTTTTTTTTTTTTTTTTTTTGTCGATATATTACAATATCGATTAATACATCGAAAAAGTTCGAAACGATCGAATTTATCTTGCGCATAATTGATCCAAAAAAAAAAGGAAGAAAAAAAAGAAAAAAAAAAATACATTTTTTACGTTTATCTACACTCTGGTAATATATACTAAATCTTGCGCGTTTACATTACATATGTACATATGTACATGTGCATATTAGGGTCACATAAATAATTGCTTTCGTAATATAAAACATGCATATATATATATATATATATATATATATATATATATATATATCGATTGTGCAACAAGCTATTTTTCCCTGACTTGAAAATATTTCTTTGAAGAATAATATTACATATAGAGCGTTAATATAATGTAATAGATTAGCTTAATTGACGATTAATATAAAAGTAATCATATCATACTATTGATAATTATATCATCATTCGATCATCGTCAATAAATCAAATACGTATACGATTGAAATCGTTTGTTTATTAATTATCGATCGATCGATCGATCGATCGATTGATCTAGGGGTATAGTGGGAAAAAAAGGGATAAAAAAAAGAATAATAGAAAAGAAAAGAAAAAGCTATAAAAATTTAACAAATACATAGAAAAATATATCTTAATCTTTGAACTGTTCCCGTTAGAATATTTCACCGTAATTATTTTCGACGATTTTTATCATTAAACGTTTCTATCAACATTGTTATTTGTAATATTTCCAACGTTACAATTATTATTTGTAATATATCCAGCTTTTAATTTTACACACACACATACACAGTACAACAGACACACACATATACGTATGTGTATAAGCGGGTAGACCAAAAAAAAAAAAAAAGAAAAGAGATGCAAGAAGAGGTAGCGAGTTAGCGAGGGAATGAAAGGGGGAGGGGGGTTGGTGGAAGGGAGGAATATCATTGTTTGATGGGGTAGGAGTGAGGTCGAGGGGAATTGGGAGAGGAGAGATGGGTGGGTGGGTGGGTTGGGTAGAGAGTGCAGGGGCAAGTCCTTCAACGGTCTCGATGTGGATTCAACGAGCTTCTAACGTCGAGTTTCATGACCCTTTGTTCTTTTCGTTCTGATACTCTACTATTCCTAACTATATACGATATAATATAATTTTTTTTCATTAATCCTCGAAGCTTACGTAATCTGTAAATACATATATATGTTTAAGAAAGATATTAGTTAGTGAGAAAGAGAAAGATAGATTGATAGAAAGAGAGAGACAGAGAGAGAGAGAGAGAGAGAGAGAGAGAGAGAGAGAGAGAGAGAGATTCATTGATTGATTTATTAGACGTTTTATATAGATTTCAAGTTTCTCTCTCTCTCTCTCTCTCTCTCTCTTTCTGTCTCTTTCTCTCTCGCTCTCTCTCGCTTTCTCGCTCGCTCTCTCTCTTTTTGTTTCTCATATCATTGAAACGCCGTTCGAAGTTCATGCGAGACTCGAGAGAAGAGATGATCGCAATTCTCCTTCCCATTTTTTTCGTTTCATCGTGAAAAATGAGTAAAGTTCATCGACGCGATCATTATTATGCATACTTTATTATGCTGTACTTCATTGTGTAATCGTGTAATTGACGTTCGTAGTAGACGACCAACGACTATGACGACGACGAAAAAGACGATGACGATGACGATGACGATGACGATGATGATGATGAAGATGATGATGATGACGACGATGACGACGATAACGATGAAGACGTATCTACATTGTAAGCCAGCATTTAATGGAATATCTTAATATGTTCGAACTCAAGTTTACTTAAATCCAGGAATGTCCAGATATACGTACACTCGAGAGTTTTCTATTTCTGTTCCTTTTTCTCTGTCTTTCTCGTTCTCTTTCCTTCTTTCTTTCTTTCATTCACACACACAAATACGTAGATAGATACACATTTATATACACTTTTTAATCTTTTCTTCGATCGATCCGCACGGCTAACCACTTTTCTTGATTTCAGAAGAATCTTCAGAACCGACAACTACGAGTGAAAGCGTTTACTTCAACGCCCGTTCCAAATCTTTTTCTTTTCTTTTTTTTTTCTTTGTTTTTTTTCTCTCTCTCTCTCTCTCTCTCTCCCTTTTTTTATCCTCGTTTTATTCTCACAAAAAAGAATTGCGTTTATAGAGTGAATTTAAGTCGGAAAATTTAAAAAGAATTTTTTATAGCTTTTGCATTATTTATATTGCACGCACGTGTCAACATATATTTATATATATAATTGATGTGTGTGTGTGTGTGTATGTAATCATAAATATATTACATCATACTTAATGTAAGAGTCATCAAAAATTCTTTGGTATTACGGACGCCATCTTGACGGAGCAACGAGTCGTCGATTTTGGCCGTTTTAAATCGGTCATCTACGTAACCTCTCTATTGAGAGAGAGAGAGAGAGTGAGGGAGAGGGAGAGGGAGAGAGAGATATATATATATATATGGTGGGAGTGAGTGAGTGGGATGGAGAGAGGGAGAGGAAAAGGGAGATGAATTAAAAGAGACAGAGAGAGAGAGAGAGACTGACCTCGATGTCGTGGTAAAAAAAATGATCGCGAAAGATACCGTAGTCACGTGACGTCCTCGCTTTGTCGGCAAATAGTAGCGGTAGGTCAGTTCTCTCTCTCTCTCTCTCTCTCTCTCTCTCTTTATCTCTCACACTCTCTTTTTTTCTTTCTCTTTTTCTTACGGTATGATCGATCTATAAATACGATTTAATCAATGAAATATCTCAACTTATGTATATATCTTCCTTTTCTTTTTGTTTTCCTTCTTTTCTTTTTTTTTTTTTTTTTTTTTTTTTTTTTTTCCTATCAATTAAGAATCGTTTAATAGAAAACGAATCATATATCTGTATTTTTAATGATATCAAAGAGAAAACAAATCGTAATACTTAATCAGGTTTATATACTGTTATTTTATACATGTAATATTATTGATTTTGGTATAGTATCACCCTTTCTCTCTCTCTCTCTCTCTCTCTCTCTCTCTCTTTCTCTCTCCCTGTCTTTTATACATATAGCAGATAATTGCAAGTCTAAGAAGATTCAAGACAAAGATACACAATGGTGTCACCTAGAGAATTTATGACATTATCTTACAGCTTTCTATCTGTCTCTCTCTCTCTCTCTCTCTCTCTCTCTCTCTCTCTCTCTCTCTCTCTCTTTCTTTCTCTCCCCCTTCGTAAAGTTATTTCATTGTCTGGGTAAGAGTACTGTTAGAGATATTCTGTCGACGACATAAAGATCGAAGCAAAGAGGGATATCAACGAACGTTACTAAAATCTTAGTATGTGGAAGTAGTATATTTTTTTTTTCAGGGAAAAAAGAAAAAAGAAAAGGGGAAAAGTATTTTCTCTTTTTCCCTAAGATATTAATAATAATAATGGGATATCTGTAATTAGAATATGTATATACGTAATGTATGTATATGTGTATGCATGCATGCATGTATACATGTATGTATGTATATATGTATGTATGTATGTATGTATGTATATATGTACGCAATCATTCCCATAGAAAATTTTATCTCATCGTCTTTAATATTATACAACGAAGAATATTGAAATTAGTAATCGAAACGAGGAAGGAAACTTTATGAAGTTTAATCCTTTGATGGAAGAAAGATACGGAGGAGTTATGAGAATTTCAAGTTTCGGTTTATCTAAGGATACAAGTTTTTGATGAGAGAGAGAGAGAGAGAGAGAGAGAGAGAGAGAGAGAGAGAGAGAGAGAGAGAGAGAGAGAGAGAGAGAGAGAGAGAGAGAGACAGAGAGAGAGAGGACGAGTAAAAGAGAGGAAAGCTTAGATATATCGAAAGTTTCACCGGAGATTTTATTGACGTTAGCTCATAAATTCCAAAGTACCGGGGACGTTCGTGTTCACCAAAAAGTTCTCCTCCTCCATTCACCCTTCCTTCCTTTACTTACTTCCCTTACTTCCTTTATTCCTTGCTTCCTTCCTTCCTTCCTTTCTTCTTTCCCTCTCTTCTTTTTGAAATAAAATAAAATAAAATAAAATGAAGCCCGTGTATATACTTACGACGAACTTTTTCGTTCTTCGCCGGAGTTAACCTCTTTATACGTACATTTATTACGCTAGGAGAATATCGTGATAAAATGCATTAAAATAGTTAACTTTAATTATTATTATTATTATTATTATTATTATTATTATTATTATTATTATTATTATTATTATTACTTTCTTTTTTTATTTATTCAAACATAAAATTAAATAGTTAAAAATGTGTTATATATATATATATATATATATATATATATATATATTTAGGTATATAGGTGTATATGTTTGTATGCGCATATATATAGGGTAGGTTAATAATCTCTAAATGATTTTAAAAATAATTAATTTTTTTTTTTTTTTTTTTTCTTTCATTATGATCTTTCAGGGTTATACGCTGGATTTTTTTTTAGACTTTAAGAATATACCAACTGAATGAGAAAGAATAAAAAATGAAAAGAAAATGTTTAAATGAGATAATCAAATAAATTAAAGAATAAGTTAAAAAAAAAATTTATCTATAAAAGAAATCTGAAAACTCTCGATAAAAAGAAATTAATATTTACACGCTAATAATTAATATTATCAGCTAGGAATTTTTTTAATCCGACTTTGTCTAAACATTTAATTATATTACCTAAACATTAACATATATATATATATATATATATATATAAATATGTGTGTGTGTACTAAAAATAATAGTGTCCCTAGTTGTTATAGACATTACTCGATGGGTAAGAGGCAGCAACATTTGCAACGATCACAGCACAGCACCTCAAGTATCAGGATCTCGTTAACCTCTGCTCTCTATCTTCAACCTTTTCATTTTTCTTCTCCTCTCTCATCTTCTCCTCCTTCTTCTTCATCTTGAACAAGATTGAACCTCTGATTTTACTTGGACCCTTTTTACTTGCCCTTTTATTCTTCCCCCCCCCCTCCCCCCTATCTCTTATTCTCATTCTTGTCTTCTTTAAACTGACATAGGCATTAGATTCGTGCTGCACGTACTTAGATATCTCATTGCCAGACCACTCCGTCTATCATAATGTTGAACCACGATCGTTTTGCGATTAGAAGACGAGAGATAGGATATATATATATATATATATATATATATATATATATATATATATATATAGTATATTATGTATCTGTGTATATATTTATATACTACGTATAGTTAGGCATATAGAAAGGATGGATATAAAGATATCACGATAGCGGAAGGAGGACACACGATACGAAATGGAAGGACTCTCTTGGATAATACAATATTGCCACATGTAATGTTATCGAGATCGTTCTCAATCGGTTGACTTATGATTTGATCTTTTCAGATATATATATATATGTTCATAAACTTTATAAAGTTATGAAATATAGAAAACGAAAGATACGTAATAACCAATAATACGGAATGAAATGAAAAGTTCATGAGTGATATTGAAGAAAGAAAAAAGAAAAATAATAAAAATCAATTACTCAATTATTCTTTTTCGAAACTGTTGAAGATATAATTTTTTATTTTCAGATCACAAAAAATATTTCCATTCTTTGCAAAGTTTTACGATTTGTAATGAAAGAACAATGAAAATAGAAAAGAAAAGAAAAAGAGGAACAAATTAATCTAAGAAGTTACGAAAAAAAATAATGATTGACTTTTAAAATCAGTTATAAACTTTTAACCTATCCTGTTTACACACACGCATACACACACACATTAGAAATAAATTGTGAAGTCTTGTAAGAGAATATTAATGGAAAAGACTTTCCGTTTTGATACCGAGCTCTAGGGCATTCTCTGCAGAGTGTGACACACCATTATCACTAACACCGTTGTAGTATTTATGTGCTCGCGAGTACATTCACCTGCCCAGTTGCTCCCACGGCAACTACTTCGGCACGTGTAACGTGTATACACGAGAGCAATGACGTTGTATCTATCTCTCTTTCTCTTTCTGTTGCTTTCAGGGAGGGGTCAATTCCAGCAGTCGATTGCTGTTCTTTGATACGAACGAGTAAAAAAGGCATCGTCTCTACTTTGATGTCTATTCCTTTTGATTCTATTTAAAAAAGAACTTCTTTTATTTTTTTCTTTTTTTTTTTTTTTCTTTCTAGAAAATGAGTCAAAATTTCCTAGACCTGTCAATAGTTCCTAGATTATTTTGAAAATCAATTACTCTTTTTCGAGACTATATATATATATATATTTTTTTTTTTTTTTTTTTTTTTTACATAATTTACGTAAAATTACAAGCCTCATCAATCATAAGTCTCGAAAGAGTAATTTGATTTTCAATAATATATAATCTTATGGATGATTTTAACTTCCATAAAATTAATAATCTGTATAAATAAATGTTTTTATTAAAAAAAAAAAAAAAAAAAAAAAAAAACCAGAAATATATATTTTTTTTTTCGTAGAAAATACATTATAAAGATATAAAAACTGTTTATGTTTCTATAGAAATAAATCTTCCAGTTGTTTGATAGAAATCAATCATACGATCAAATCGAATATAATTCACTATCGTAATTTAATGGTAAATGTAACGGTGATTATTGTGCATCCTTTGACTTTTCCATGTGTTATGCATATATGCATGTATCATTTAAGAGTTAGAGGTCAAAACCGCGCGAACTTATGCTATAGGTTCGTTCGAGGAGAATCATCGTTAGTGCTCATACACCGTTTCTTTACCGGTGTGTATGAGCTAATTGTTATGCGACGCATAATACCCTCTCCGCGTATTATTTTTCCATTGAGACACGATATAGCTATTCTGTAGATACTTTGCTGGTACACCCTGTGGGAGCGAGTTGACCTCATACATATAAACGTTCGCTATAGGAAAAATGTAGACTGTTTTGTCGGTGGAAGAAAAGATTTTGATAGATTAGGCCGAGTTAATGGTGATTCTTTTTCTTTTTTCCTTTCTTTTTTTTTTTTTTTATTTTTAATTTATTAATTTTTTTTTCTTTTTTTTTTTACACACTTCTTCATTCCTATTCAATCCTTCCTAATTACCCGTTAGTTCGAAGTTAAACGTATATACATATGCACGCGCATGCATATGTATATTTTTTTCGCTTGCACTTTTTCGTCAGATACTTAAAATTGCGAGTTATTTGTTTAATTAAGATTTGTACTTAGTATAATATTTATATTAATACTTATGTAACGAAATGTTAATAATATCGTACGTGTACTGTTACTTGCACAATTATATTTATCGGTATAAAAATGATAATTCTAAGGTAACATTTTTTTTTTCTTTTCTTTTTTTTTTTTTTTTTGACGTATAAAGAAAAAATGGAAAGAAAAGAGATTGCGTATAGTCAAATTGATATTTAGCAAAAAAAAAAAAAAAAATAAAAGAAGAAAAAGAAAAAAAGAAAGACACAAACAAATGAGAAACATTGATTCATAGAAACGAATTCGACCGATTAAATTTTGTGACTAACGAACGGTATAGTATATGATTATAGTATATGATTGAAAAGAGAAAAAATATATATATATATATTTATATTTAATATCTAGCCAATTAGAATGGATTAAAAATTTCAATGTACTTTTACATCCCGAATGAAAAATCAATGCGACACGTGTGCAAATTATATACGGGTTATTAACGAGTGAGTGAGAGAGAGAGAGAGAGAGAGAGAGAGAGAGAGAGAGAGAGAGAGAGAGAGAGAGAGAGAGAGAGAGAGAGAGAGAGAGAGAGAGAGAGAGAGAGAGACAAGGGAACAAAAAAAGAAAAATAAGAGATAGGAAAAGAAGGGTGGTGGTGGGTGTTATCGATGTAGTTAGGGTCGTTAGAGGCGGAAAGTTAGCTCTCGTACTGACCACAACACGTATCCATATTAAATTCGTCGTTCGTTCATTCGCCAATTAACGTTTGTCATTCCATCGACGAAACAGACGGCGGTCGCACGTAATTGAAATTACGTTGGTACCGATCATTTGCACGATGGCTTTTTAGCGAGAAAAGTCCCCGGGAGTGAATTCTCTCGCGTCCTCGTTGTTGCGAGAGGGAACACAAATTAAACGATTTCGCGCGTGAGCCAGGGACGGTCGACGATCGTTAAAAAAAAAACAAAAAAAAGAAAAAAAAAATAAAAAATAAAAAAAAAAAAACAAAACAAGAAAAATAGGGCGCAAATTTCAAACACCCTCGATTATTCACACCAAATTACGAACTCGTTCGACGCATTGAACAATGCGCTCGATCAAATTGTTCTGTTCATCAAATTCCAATGTTCGAATTAATTTCCATTGTTAACCGGAGTTTGTTATACGTTTATTAAGTATGTATAGTTCGAGAATATAACGTAAATACATATACAGATTTTCTTTTTTGTTTATTTATTAACGAATGAACGTAAATCGTTGAAAAATAAAAAGAAAAAAATGTTTCGATCATTTATTATTTTGTTCTTTGTTTTTTTTTTTTTTTTTGTCTTGTGCGCATGCGGAGGCGAGAAATTTATAGAAACAAAATATTTTATGATACCATATCCTTATAAAAGATACATCGTAAAAAAAAATATATATATATATATCATAAATTAATTTAAAAAATTATATTTATTAAATATATATTATTTATATATTAAATGAAAATATTATTTAAAATTATATTTATATAAATATTTATATAATTTCATAATTATTATATATGCATTTAAAAGGTTAATATTATTTTCTGTATTAATAATTCGAAAACAATTAACTATCTCAATACTTAATAATCATTCAATGCATACTCGTCTTATTTCGATTTACATTTTACAATAATGAATGAATGAATGAATGAATGAATGAATGAATGAATGAATTAAAAAATTACATTACTAACATATACATTATAAGTTAATACATTTAAAAGTAAGATTACTTTTCTATTATTTGTATTTCGTAAACGATTAACAACGTCAAATATTTAATCGAGGTACAACGCAAATAATACTAATCGTTTTATTACGACCTAACGTCGATTTATTTAGTCATCAAGAAATAGTTGAAAAGTTTCGATCTAATCGTCCGTAACGTTTCACAAGATTATTGAGAACCAGACAACCCCTTTTCTGAGTAAAACGGATACGGACGATAATTATTGGTGTCTAACATAAGGATAACGTTGGTGTAGCGATATAAAGTCACGTGCCTTCTTTTATCTCGTCTTCGTTGTAGACGAGTAAGAAGGATTGAGGATATGAGGGTGGGGGAAGGTTGAAGAAGGTTCGTTGGCGAGGAAAAAAGGTGTTAAAACGATTTAATCTTGTATCTTAGATCTTTCCTTCCCCCACTCCTCCCACCCTTCCCCCCTTCTCCCTGAACCACCATCTACCCGCTGTGTGTGCTAATGGAACAGAGAGTGCACGATCTCCTGTGGAGTTACGACTAAATCGTAATATAAATCGTTGAATCTCTTAGACAATGATCTATGATCAAAACAAGAAAAAAAAAAAAGAAAAAAAAAGAAAGATAGAAAAAAAGAAAAAAGAAAAAATCCTGAGATTATTCCGACGTTCGTTCATTAGTTAGTCCTCGATAATGATATTGAATTAACACTATATTGTTGTTGTTG
Source organism: Vespa crabro (assembly GCF_910589235.1). Classification (NCBI taxonomy): domain Eukaryota; kingdom Metazoa; phylum Arthropoda; class Insecta; order Hymenoptera; family Vespidae; genus Vespa; species Vespa crabro. The sequence goes on from NC_060963.1 coordinate 3,532,711, forward strand.
ATGTTGTTATTGTTATTGTTATTGTTGTTATTAATACAGACCGCAATTTTCTCACATTCTCTCTCTCCCCCTCGTTCTCTTTCGTTTTTGCTTCTTCTTCTTCTATTTCTTTTTTTTTTTTTATTTTTTTTTTTTTTTACATTGTCTAGATTGCACGTTAATCCGTTCATAAGTGAATACATTGGTTATATATTTCCGGGTACACAGCGTTCTCATGACGCAAAAGAATTTGTCTTTTAATGGAAGAATATTTCTCTCTCTCTCTCTCTCTCTCTCTCTCTCTCTCTCTCTATCTATCTATTTATCTATCTATCTCTCTTTTATTCTCTTCTTTTCTCTTTTCTTTTTCGAAGACGGTGACGACGACGACATAGATGACGAAGGTCAATGACCTTGTGAGAAAAAGCTCCAGTATATTCATTCAAGAAGGACGAAAGAAACGAATGAAACAACGATTGGAGGCTTGGACGAACTCGACAATTTATTGTATAATATACATTTATATACGTGTATACTTGTGTGTGTGTGTGTGTGTGTGTGTGTGTGTGTCTATAGGTATTTACCTTCTCGCTAATAAGACAAGTCATTGTATTCAAGGCAAGTAGAGTCTTCAATGCAAACTTCCTTTCTCTCTCTCTCTCTCTCTCTCTCTTTTTCTTTTTTTTCTTTCCTTCTTTCCCTCTTTCTCAATCTCTTTCCCTCTGTTATGACTTGGCAATAGCATAATGCTCGAAGTATACTCTTTTCCTTATCTCGATGGAACAACCAGTGCATTATAGTTCGAGTTTTAGGAAAAGATCCTTTTTTCGGTTACCCCCTTCTTTGAATACAGAAACATTTTATATCTTTTATTTAATAACTATATGATATAACGCGAGTGTAATATTTTTTTTATTTTTTTTTTTATTTTTTTATTTTTTTTTTTTTCATTTTTATATTTTGTTTTATTTTTTATGCGAATCAAAACAATTTGAATATTACATTGTGTATGTATTTGTTGACACAATAAATCTTATTTATCTTTGATCTTCGAGTAGAAAATTTGAAACAAATTTAATTGGACGAAATAATTGAAATGGTCTTTCGAAAGTACATATATATATATATATATATATATATATATATATATATATATTTTAGAAGATAAACAAAGTCAAAGTATCACAGTCTTGATAAAAGATACATTTTTTTTCTTAATTATTTTTTTTTTTAATTATTCAATTATTTTCTCAAGTATAACTTTTAAATTAAATATAAAAAATATTTGTGACATTATAGTATAGTTATATTAATATAAATTATATCTGCATATATATGTGTATAGATATATATATATATAAAATGATATATAAAAAGATATATATATATATATATATATATATATATATATATATATAAAAGTTATCATTCTGTCAGTATTAACATGTCCTACATTATTAAGAATATATTTACACATTTTCTATCGATGTGACTAAATTCAATTGTTTTTAATTTAATAGTACACAAGAGTCCAAGATCATGACAAAGTCAAAAAGTCAAATAATTATCACTACGATGTTTCTCTCTCTCTCTCTCTCTCTCTCCCTCTCCCTCTCTCTCTCTCTCTATACGACGTTCTTTTAAAAATTTTTTTTATTTTCTGTTCTTTTCCTTTTTTTTTTGTTGTATTTTTAATATTTAGAAAAATAATCGGGCGTATACATATAAATCAGACGGGCGTATACATATAAATCATTTGTATCATGTATGTACTAATACATATTTATATTTTCTCAGACGGAAATAAATTATTTTCAATTTCTTTTATAATTCATAGAATTTTTCGTGATTCTCACGATACGTAATCGTAATCATTGTCGTCGTCGTCGTTGTCGTCATCGTCATTGTCGTCATTGTCATCGTGGGAGTTATAATCGAAGGACTCGCACGTCCGGATTTATTCGTAAGCCGGATTTTAGCCGACGAGCCTCGCAAAACTGGGATCGAGGGCCCTCGAGTTTGGAGAGCGTGTCGACGACGAGAATAAATTCGTCTCGCGTGCGGAGTCGTACCTCTCGTGCACATCTCCCTCTCCTCCTTCTTCTCCACCTCTTTCACTTCCTCTTCCTCTTCTTCTTCTTTCCTTTTCCTATCCTATCTCTCACGATTTATTTTTAGATAGGTGGTATAGTCGTGCAAGTTTATTTTTGAAATTGCACTCATCTTTTTTTTCTTTCTTTCTTTCTTTCTTTTTCCATCTCTCTTTCTCTTTATTCCTTTCTTTCACTTTCCTTATCCTTCTCTCTCTCTCTCTCTCTCTCTCTCTCTCTCTCTTTTATTTTTTTCTATCTTTTTTTATTTTTTTTAGAAACAGAAGGTATAGAAATTCATATTGAAGAACGAAATGTAAAAACTACGATGGAAAAAAGAATATGGAAATTTTGATATATATATATATGTGTGTGTGTGTGTGCGTGTGCGTGTATAAAAAAAAAATGAAATAAAAAAGTTAGTACGTAGATAATTATTTCGCAGCATATATTATTAATTATATGTTTATAATTAATATTATAACATATTATATTAATAATATAATAAAATAATCAAACGTGAGCGAGCGAGCGTTCGCATTTAAATAGTAATAATAATAATAATAACAAAAACGATAATAATAATAATAATAATAATAATAATAATAATAATAATAATAATTTATTTCTTTATTTATGGTTCTATCGACGATAGTTAAAGTATTGCGAAACGAAATAGATGGTGACTCAAAGCCGACATAGTTTCTCTAGTTTTATTACATTGCTTTCTTTTTCTTTTATCTTTTTTATTTCCGCATCTGGTCTATGTTCCTACTCTCTACTCCATTCCACCTCTCCTGTATCGTTTTGTTACACTTCGATACGAAAGTTCTTTTTTCTTTTTTTTTTTTTTTTTTTCTTTTTTCTTTTTACTTTATCTTTTTTTCTTTTCTTTTTTGTCGTAAGAAGACCAAATATTTTCTTTTTTTTATTGTCCCAACGAAAACGCGCTTTCTCCATCGTTTACGAAATCGCCTGATCGTGCAAATGCGCGTAATGACGATCGCGATTGCGAGACAATATAGTGAACTGATATTTCTCGCTGGCAATTTAAAAAGTCACTGAACCATGGGATTGCGGGATAAATTGGGAAAGTTTCTTGACTGGATCCTGAAACACTCATTTCTTTTTGTTTCTCTTGTTCTCTTTCGAGCACCGCTATCCTCCCTATCTCCATCCCCCTAAGCCAGACCCCTACTCATTCCACTTTATGCCCTTCCTCTGCTTCTCTTCCCTTAATTCTTTCCCCTTCCACTCCTCTCATCCCTCTTTTTACCCTCATCGTCCTCGTTTCTTTTCTTTTTTTTTTCTTTTTATTTTTCCTGTGCGCTTCATCTTAACCTTCAACATTACTTTCACGATCTTTCGATCGAACGATGGTGAAAGGGAAAAGAAGGAAGATGCAAAGAGTGAGATAGTAAATTGAAAGAAGAACGAACAACGAGAGTGTGTGTGTGTGAGAGAGAGAGAGAGAGAGAGAGAGAGAGAGAGAGAGAGAGACAGATATTGGTTGAAATAGAAATGGCGTAAAAATGATATTTGTCCGAAAGGCTTCTTTTTCTTTCTCTTTTTCTTTCTCTCTCTCTCTCTTTCTTTCTCTTTTCTCTTTAGGAAAAAGGAGAGAACCATTGACATCTAAAAACCTAAAGGGAAAGGTATAATTACGAAAGGCCGAGGGAGAAAATAAAAGAAGAGGAAAAGAAGTGAAAGAAAGAAGAAAATTAAATGAAATTTCGATGTATCGATAGTTATTCTTCTCCTGGAGAATCGAACTTGAAGAAAATGTGTGGAGATTACTGAAGGACCGATGGAGATTGATTCAATCGTCGTTTCAATCGATTGTAATAATATCGATAGGGTGAACAAATAAATCGAAATTATAAGAAGAGAGAGAGAGAGAGAGAGAGAGAGAGAGAGAGAGAGAGAGAGAGAGAGAGAGAGAGACAAACAGACAGACAGACAGCCAGACAGATAGACAGATAGACAGGCAGGCAGACAGATAGAGAGAATAACATTTCTTTTTTTTTTTCTTTTTCTTTTTTTCCACGCAGTATTATTAGATCGAGAAAATTAAAGAGAGAGAGAGAGAGAGAGAAAGAGAGAAAGAAAGAGAATAAGAAAAAATGAAGATGAAGAAGAAGACGTAATTAAGTTCGATGAGGAAGCATAACTATCTTAGGCTTAGGTGGAACAAGATGGATGTCTGATTAAGACCTAATGAAACTTGGAATATCTTGGCAAGTCTATCCCGAATAACCCCCAGTCTTGTCTGTCTATTCTCTATTACCTTCTCTTCTCTTTATTCTCTCTCTCTCTCTCTCTCTCTTCTCTTTATCCTCTTTCTCTCTCTCTCTCTCTCTCTCTTCTCTTTATCCTCTCTCTCTCTCTCTCGTTCGTATAGAGAAACAAAGTTAATGACGATGTCGTAGGCGTACGAACGATTATTAAGCTTCGTTCGTCAGCAACACCTTAGCATGCGCACAAAGTGCACATAGAGACGAATCGAGAAAAGTAGTAGGTGGTGACTTCTCGTTCGTCTTGCATAATTTGCACGCTATGTTCGTCACAGTCCTTATTTATCGACTTAAAGAGTTAATAGCGAAGGGTCGATTTCAATGCAATTAGATAATATTAATTTACATTGTCTCTTGTATCTCTTTATGGTCAATTGATTATCATATCGATATATAATAATAAATCGAATGTATGGTATCTGTGATATGGTCAATGTAGATTATAATTAAATCATATCACTGAGATTTTATTTCAATTCATCGCTAAGATATAATTAAAAGTATAGGTTTCCAAAAAAAAAAAGAAAAAAAAAAAAGAAAAAAAAAACGAATAAAGAAACGTGCGATAAAATGGATTTGTCTGATATTTGTATTTCAATAAAAAAAAAAAATATATATATGACGAAAGAAATTATTTGAACAGAGAGGGTGAATCAATAAAGTTTTATAAATGATATTAAAAATTAATAATTCTTTTTTGAGACTTGTTAGATCACTTCTTCTTCTTCTTCTTCTTCTTTTTCTTCTTCTTCTTATGTGCGTGTACGCGCGCGCGCGTATAAATTTATACAAGATCATACTTTTAATTTAAATGCATTGAAACGTGTTAATTTGATTAATTAGTAAATTTCTTTATATGCCGTAATAATCAAATGAATTCATAAACATTAGCCGAAAGTGGATGTAATTTGTTAACAAATTGCTTTTTCAGGAAAATTCGTACGAAATTACGCGGAACATTGAATGAGTTATTTATACATATTTGATATACCTATCTCTCTCTCTCTCTCTTTCTATATATATATATATATATATATATATATATATATATATACACGTCCATATTTAACGATGATGGTATATAGCTTTTGGTGGTGGTTTTGATGGCGATTTTGATGGTGTTGACGTTGGTATTGGTGTTGATGTTGTTGCTGGATCTAAAGCTCTCGTCGAAATGCCAGGACAATTAACGAGGCACATTGTGCGGTCCAATTTTGCGCTCGTTACTCGCCGTTCCAGCATCCAATTGTTCCTTCTTATTCGCTCCTCTGCGAGTAACTTCACCGATTCGCATTGCTTCGAATCTGCTTCTTGTCTCTCTTTATCTCTTTCATTCATTCTCCCTCTTCTCCGTTCTCCTCCTCTCTCTCTCTCTCTCTCTCTTTCTCTTTTTCATCCTTTTTATTCCCTTCATCGTCATCTCGCGTGCGCACATTTATATGTTCTCTCTCTCTTTCTCTCTCTCTCTCTCTCTCTCTCTCTCTCTCTCTCTCTCTCTCTCTTTGTTTGGTCATTGTTCACGTGACTGACGATCCATTAAGGATCTAGACGGCAATTCACAATTAACTGTTCCTCCGGATGCGAAGAGAGGAACCTCTTCTCTTTATCTCTCTGTTTCTTTTACTTTCTCTCTCTTCTCTCTCTCTCTCTCTCTCTCTCTCTCTCTCTCTCTTTCTCTCTTTTTTCCTCTACAGTTAGGATTAATAACTTTTAAATGACTGCTAGTTTATCGGGTCAATATTGTTGAACGTTCGGTCGGTATTTTAAATAAACGATTAAATTTAGAATGAAATAATCATTGGGTAATAACAAAGGTATAAGGAATCCTCACGCAAATTCTGATACAATTTTGATTATTTCGTAGATATTAATCGTAATATTTATATATTATAAAATTGTTATATTATAAAAATTATTTATTATTATACGTAATATTATTTATCGTTAATTAATAAATAATATTGATTTATTAATTAATTTGATCGGAAATTTCTTTCCTTTTCTTTTTTTTTTTTTGTTTTCCATAATTATACCTTTCACAATTGGATTAATTCGATTGATATTAGAAACTCGTGATAAATATATAATAACAAATTATCGCGTATTCAATAATGAACGATGTAAGATATTGTCTTTCATTCTTGCAGTAATTAAAATGATATTAGAAACTGATGCGAAAGAAAAAAAAAAAAAACACGAGAAAAAGAAGAGAAGAAATAAAAAGAGAGAGAGAGAAATAAAAATCAGTGATTAGAACGATCACAGATCTGGTTCCTATCGTATCAATCGATTCGCATTTAATTTTCGCTTATCTTTAGAGTGTCCAAGAGGATAAACAACAATAAAAGATTTAACAAAGTTGTGGAAACTCTTGTCATGACTATATCGAAGCGATCGGTCTTTGTGTTTGTATGTGTGTGGGAGGAGGGGGGACAACATGCTAGTGTCGACGGGTGTCACGCACGGCCAGCTTACTTCCGGCACTTTGCCTCTACACCCTGGTTGCACCTATTTGCGTGTCTGTCATCCGGTATGCCAACGGTTACATTTCCTATTGTTTTGTGTCAGAGGTACGGGGGTAGGGCTGTCGTATGCGTGGGAGAGCAAAAGAGAGAAATAGAGAGAGAGAAAGAGAGAGAGAGAGAAGATTGCGTCACTTTCTAGTTTAGCGCATATAACGGGACGCTCGTATGTCTCTTTCTCTCTCTTTCTCTCCCCCCCTCTTTTTCTGCGTACTTACGTATGTGTGTGTGTGTGTGTGTGTATGTGTGTTGGTCTCGAATTACGACTCTCCTTGCTCGATCTCGAATGATCCCCTTTGTGGGTGAAATAAGTGAAACTTATGTTAATAGTTGGTACTTTTCGCATAGGAGAGAAGGATTAAATTCGTTAAAAAAATAATTTTATATATATATATATATACATATATATAATAATTCGTTAGTATTGTACAGTGTAATAAATGCAAAATTTAATAATAATAATAATAATAGTAAGAAAAAATAGTAATAACTATGCTGAGCATAACACAGCAATTTTAATGATAATAATAATAATAATAATAATAATAATAATAATAATAATAATAATAATAATAATAATAATAATAATAATAATAATAATAATAATTTATCAATGAATTCGAATTTTCTCGTATAGATAATAACTTGATTTAATTAATTTAATTTGATCAAAGGACTGTGTACTCTTCGATTAACGAATGAATAGATAATGAAATAATAATTTCATTAATTATTTCACATGTATGTATATATATATATATATATATATGTATGTATGTATGTATGTATGTATGTATGTATGTATGTATGTATGTATGTATGTATGTATGTATGTATGTATGTATCTGTACATATATCAATATAGTTACAGATAAACGAATAGGTAAAGGAGAAGGAGGAAATATGACGTAGGTGTTTCGGGGCATAGTAAAAAGGGTGTTAAGTGTTAAGTGTAAAACGAGCATGATTGCAAGCAAGGATGCTTTCAGAATGAAAGGACATCGTTCGGGAATGCACTTATATATCCAATCGTAAAACACACAAGCATCTTTTATACATACACATACACACACATATAGGCACGCGAGGGACTGACTCTGGCGACTCCCCAGCTTGCATACCTGCACGCGTCACACTTTTTCCTTTCCTCGATCAATTGGCAAAGTAATTGCTGGATTTCACGGACGCTCCCTAATGGTAGTAATCACAGTGTAAACTCTGCAAGGGGCCTTGTACCCGCCCTCGTCGTTGGTAACGAGAGACGCGTTAAATTTGCTTTTTTTTCTTCTTTTTTTCCACTTTTTTGTTTTTTATTTCTTTTCCCTCTCTCTCTCTCTCTCTCTCTTTCTGTCTCTCTTTTTCTTTTTTTATGATCTTCTTTAGCGAGACAACGAACTACCTCATACTATTATTTCCATCTCTCTCTCTCTCTCTCTCTCTCTCTCTCTTTATAAATGGTGTTTATTATTATTATTATTATTATTATTATTATTATTGATATTGTGTGTATATATATATATATATTTGTAAAATTTGTGCATGCAACAACAATTTATTAAAATTCCATTCCGAGAGAAATAGTATTATTTCCTCCAACCATATATATTATTTTTTTTTATTAATAAATTTTTTTCTAATCGATTCGTTCGTAGAATTAATTTATACTTTTGGATTATATATGTATATATATGTAAGTTAGATCAATCATTGGTATTAATCATTGAAATGAATTATATCGCGGATCAATTAATTAATTACATTAATATAGATGAATGAATGTGGAATTGATTTAATTTTTGACTTCTTAATGTAAATCCCGTTGCATAAAATTATTCCTTTAAGTTTCTCTTTTTTTTTTTTTTTTATTTTTTTTTGTTTACGAGGATTCAAATTGCGAGGTAGATCGCTTTCACCCGGCTACGCGAAAAAGTAGTTCGCGCGGCCATTGGGGACGACCTGTGCCTCTTCAAAAATATGGTCGCTTAATTTTTTAGCATAGCTAAGCGTTACCAAAGCTCTATATTTTCCTTACTCATTAGTTTAAGGCACGATTGAACGTTATTCCTTGCGTTCGTTTAAACTCACTTGAATGATGATTTACTTGTGAGAAAATAAAACGATACGTTTGCCATCTATCGAATAAACCAGTGTACTAAATAATTTCGCGCGTATCATTTGAACGTATATATATATATTTTACGAAATAAAATTATTAAATCTATGTTATATAATAAATATTGATAAATTAATTCAACGTCAATCCAAATAAAAACTTGTTGTTTATGTATTCTATTTTTTTTTAAATTATTCGTAAAACAAATTAATTGTACAAAGTTACGTTACAATTGATATCGAATTATTTCATTAAGTATATTGTGACATACTTACATGTATACATATATACATACATATAGATAGTTACGTGCAGTCTCTCATACGTTTGATATATATATATATATATATATATATATATATATATATATATATATATATATATATATACACGTTTACCTTGATGATTAATAATTAGTATTAAATTCTAAATAGCCACGTGACTTGTCTACCTGTCCAAGTAGAAACTTTCGATCTCAGATTCCGATTAATATCGAGAAAATTAGCTACGACATTTTATATCGTCGAGAGTGCGATTTCCCCTTTTCTCTTTTTCTCTCTTTCTCCCTTACTCTCTTTTTTTCTTCTTTTTTTTTTTTTTTAAATGTTTCTTTCCTTTTCTCTCGTTTTCCCTTTAAAGATTCCCTCTCAGCCATCCAGACCACAGTTTCCCAGCGATGCTGCTGTTGCTTCTACATGTGTACATACACTCTCCAACAGTCTAGTCGGGATCCTTCGCAGCTTTGAATTGTGTAGCGGCGTGTATCCTACCGAATGCACCCTCTCTCTATTC
>NC_060963.1:3555000-3572500 GCF_910589235.1 Vespa crabro
ATTATCAGACGTGTCTTGAAACGGCAAGGAAAATGCACGGCGTAATCCGTACCATAAAGATACCCGTCTCTTTTTCTTTTTCTTTCTATTTTTCCTTTGCTTCTTCCTTTATTCTTTCTTTCCTTTTCTTCCGTAATTCCTTTTCTCTGTTTCCTTTACCTTTACCTTTACCTTTACCTTTAATTTTAGTTATAGTCGCTCCAGGTGAAAAAGTCATTTTTTCTCAGGACGATACATACTTATAAAAACTACGATGTTAAATTTCTTTCAGATAGCATGGGATTATTTTTAACATTGTTGCGCTTGGTATATTAGGTTTATTCGAACGATGTAGTAACACATTCTTTTCTTTTTTTTTTTTCTTTTTTTTTATTCTTTCTCTTTGGTTTAATTTTTCTTCTTCTTCTTTTCTTTTTTTTTTCTTTTCTTTTCTTGATTTTATTTTTATTTACTTTTTTTATTTTTTTTATTTAAAAGAAACGATTACTTCGATTTTAATTTCTCTTTAATTTACTTATCTTTTATTTATTTATTTATTTATTTATTTATTTATTTTTCTACTATTATTATGAAATATACTAGCAGTAATATATATTTAGGAGGAATAAATAGGACGTTGTCGAGATTAGATTATTTATATTTGCCCTAGATAATTTCTTTTCATATAATTTTCTTTGTTTTTCTAATTTCGTCTCACCCCTCACAAGCATTACAACAAACAATTATTATTATTATTATTATTATTATTATTATTATTATTATTATTATTATTTTGATTTATATTGTAATTATAATGCATAGTTGTATGCGTCCATTGGCTTGTATGTTAATATATCGAAATAAAGTTCCTTTTTGTTCTCAATACAAGACATTGGGCTGACTCATTGCGGTTTTAATTACTCGAATTGTCATCATTGAGTCACAAATCTCCTTCATAAATATTTGGAAATTTTTAAATCAACTTAGATAGATAGATTTAGATAGATAACTTAGATAGATAGATAGATTTGGTATAAAATGGGACATCCCATCGGTTATTCACAATGATCAAGATCTTATATATGTATATATACATATATACATACATGTGTATATATATATGATCTATACACGTATATATAGATCATTTTAATGATTCTAAAATTTTCGTTTTGAAAAGGATTCATTAGTGTTCACGTTCAATCGATATAGTTACAGCATCTATTCCTTTCATTTAACATCGACCATTATCGAGAAACGTGCGAAACGAAGTAATACTCAAGTTAACGAAGTTAAATCAATATTTGTAGAAATCATCTTTCTTTTTACCTTTTTTCTTTTTTCCTTTTTTTTTTTTTTTTCTTTATTTAGGGTAGAAAAAAATTCCCTAGACGGAAAAGTCGAAAAATGTTTTATCAAAGGGGAAGACAAATTTTAGACAAGGATCGAAAATCGTTGAACACGTGTCGGGGCAAAAATCAAAAGTTCCTAGATGATTTTTCTTTTTTTTTTTTTTTTCGAAAATACTTTTTAGTCTAGATATTAGGACTCTTCAATTCCAATCTTACAAAGCCCAGCTCGTATTTTTACAAATCACGAAGGAAAGACGAATCACAGCCTGAAAATTGAATCACTCAGGAACTTTTGTGACTCACTGTTCAACTTTTAGCCCGTCCTATGTTCCGAACTCATTAATGTCTTTTTTTCTTGTATTTATTTATTTAATTATTTTTTTTTTCCTTTTTTTTTTTTTTTTTCACACACCATCCTAACTTCCTTAACGATCGTCGAAGAATAAACGAGTCCAATCGATTCTACTCGTCTTCTATTTCTTTTATTTCTTTTTTTTTTCCTTCTTTTTTGTTTTTTTTCTTTATCTTTATCTGTATCTTCTCTTTTTCTTTTTCCTTTCTTTCCTTTATATCGTATTATTTAATATTGCTTTTCTTTGGCCGTTCGTTCGTTCGTTCGTTCATTCGTTCGTTCGTTACCTTAGCTCATCTGAAATCATTCGTTCTATCGCCGTAGTTTCCGTTGCTCTACAACCGCACAATTACTCGGCTTCCTATATTTTACGTTTCTCGGCGGAGTCTTGAAATGAGTTTTCGGAATTATCGGAAGTGGGAGGAAGTCGATGGGAGACTTCGATGTTCCCTTTGTTCGTGGATGGCATTCGTTCATACGTTCGTTCGTTAATGTTTCTTCAACAGGATAATCGAGATTTTACGAGTTCTCCGTGTCGATTCTTAAAACGTTCATATCCGTCGATATTATCTTTCCCTAGAATAATAACAAATTTCTTATTGATGAATTAAATTCGAATAATCAATTTGAGAGGATTAATTCGTAATTATATCGAAATATTTGTCAATGTCAAATTAAATTATACTTGGTATAACAAATGTTTTAATATTTTCAATGGAATAGAATGTTTTTTTTTTTTTTTTTTTTTTTTTTTTTTTTTTTTTTGGGGGCAACAAGTTGCGGGAGGGAGATAATGGAAATACAAGAAGAAAAAAAAGGGGTGGAAAAAAATAGAGAAAATGAGAAGGAAGAAAAATGAGTGACAAGATTATTGTTGGATTTTCTATTTTTGTCTTTTCTTTTCTTCATTTCTTTTTCCTTCTTCCTCCTCCTCCTCCTCCTCCTCCTCCTCCTCCTCCTCCTCCTCCTCCTCCTCCTCCTCCTCCTCCTCCTCCTCCTCCTCCTCCTCGTCCTTCTTGCTTTTTTTGCCCTTCCCTATTTGCTTTTTCTTTTTTCTTCTTCTTCTTCTTCTTTCTTTTTTTTTTCTTTTTTTTTTTTTATTCTTGCAAGTAGAACGTTGAACGCGCGTAAAAGACAACTCAAGCGCAATAAGTGGACGGCACTCCTTTATCCGTTGCTTCCCAACATACTCAACGTACTACTTCAACGCAGTGCTTGCCTTTGTACGATCCATTCCAACCTCGGAATTTCTTTCATTTCTCTCTCTCTCTCTCTCTCTGTCTCCATTTTTGTCTTTTTTGCACAAAGAAAGAGAGAGAGAGAGAGGGAGATTAGAGAGGAGAGAATTAAAAAATTTGGATTACAACATTCCGTATCGATTTCACTTTGGCAAGAGACGAGAATATTTTTTTTACGGCTTTCTCCAAGGATTATTTTCTTTTTCTTTTCTGTTTTCATTAATTTTTTTCTCTCTCTCTCTCTCTCTTTCTCTCTCTCTCTCTCTCACTTCTCGGTAATCTCTTAATTTCTATTTTAAGGTAAATGGTCACAGTCGTGTATTGCCATCACGTTCGCTAAGGAAAGCTCGTAGGCGGGCGGTTTACTGTAAGTGAACGAAAAAGATGGAGTTTCTACTCTGGCAAATAGAAAATCGATTCCCAGGGGCGCTTGCGTTTTAACGAAACCTACCGACTACTAAGTTATTTACCTTCTTCGCCTCGTTTATCGCAAATAATTTTCAACTGGGATTTTCTTTTCTTATTTTTTTTTTCTTCTCTCTCTCTTTTTTCTTTTTTTTTTTTTTTTCCTCTCTGAGAAATACGATAGAAATAGATAGTGAGAGAGAGAGAGAGAGAGAAAGAGATTTTAAAATCCGATAATTCGATTTGCCAAACGCGTCAGTTTTACATTTTCAAAAAAATTCGTATTTAAGAATAATACAAGATTTTTGTGATTTCGATCGAATAATATTAAAAAATAAAAAGATTTTTCTCTACAAATAGGCTTTAAATGACTATAATTAATTGATGATTGTCAATTTCGATGAGAGAAAAAAAAAAGTTTTCCGATAGTACCGTATCGATTTCGTTGAATTAGGTCGAATGAAATATTTAGGTACTCTACGTGTACGAGAGGCCAGGGGAAAATGGTGGTCTGTGATCTGAGTAAGTGAAAATAACTCGACCTCATTCACCTATGACACGTGTGTACAAGATTACAACGTATTTTACCTGCTAAATACGAAATAAAATTCTATACCTCGCTAACTCTCTCTTTCATCTTTTACTTATTCTTTTTATTCTTCTACTTTTTCTACACTTAATAATAATAATAACAATAATAATAATAATAATAATAATAACAATAATAATAATAATAATAATAATAATAATAATAATATTTATCCGATACTATCTAATATTAAATGATAATAGTAATAATAAAATCGTGTAAATAACAAAAATAAAATCATTGTATCAACCCACCACCCCCCCAACTCTCATCATTTGTTTCGAAAATATTGTTTCTATCAGGTAAAGAATAAAAACCGATAGAACTGTTCTCGTCTAATTAGTCCAATTAGTAGACCGAACAACTGTACGTATATACGTACGTACGTATGTATACTCGCGCGATCGTAATTACGAGCTAATTAACGTACTTCGTGGTTTGTATTCTTTTCTCTCTCTTTCTCTCTCTCTCTCTCACACACACACACACACACACTCTGTACTATTTTTCCAATTCTCTTCCTCTTCCTCCTCCTCCTTCTCTCACTCTTTTTACTTCATTTCTTTCATTTTCTTTTTCTTCTTTTCTTCTTGTCTTCTTTCTTTTTTCTTTTCTGCTTTTTTCATTTTTTTTCTTTCTTCTTCTTTTTTTCCTTTTTTCTCAATCGCTTGTTACTAACATCGCCGAACAGTAGGTAGATGCACCCACCAGCACCGATGCGAATTGCATCGTCCACGGCGAAAGCAATATTGTCGGCCATTAGCGTAATGGGCTCCCGCCATTGGGTAGTTGGTGTCGTCGAACAAGGGTTACACCATGTAAAGATAATAACGCGTTTCTGCCTCGTACGATGCCGTGCAGTGCCGTAACATCGATATGAGCGTGCGATTAATTGCATTAAAGCCGCCGACTCGATTAATGAAAATTGTAATGCATTGCGTCGGACCTAATAAATACAAGCGAAGACTTTTGACTATATGTTGCTTTATGAGCGGGATGCGGGAGAGGGGCGAGGGGGATAGGTGATGCGGGAGGGTTTGCATGGGAGGGATGTTTAAAATTGTAAACGTTGCGCGTCTCTTATTAATTCCTTTATATTTTTCTTCTTCTTCTTCTTTTTTTTTTCTTCATTTTCGGGAAAATAGAGTTTCTCTTAAAAAATATTATCTTGAAAACGAAGATAATAATAATGATAATAATAATAATAATATCTATCTATTTAATTGTAAATTTCGATATTATAATTCAAAAATTATGTATACAATAAGTTTGATACTTTTGTTTTCAAGTTTTAATATACGAATCGATTTATGTATTAAAAATATATGTACGTTTAAACAATGTTATATATATAAAATAAATGAATAATTAATTAACATAAAATATAATCACAATGAAACGTAAAATTGGAATAATTTGAATATCTATATAATATGTGAAGCAATTAATTGAATTAAAAAAAAAAAAGAAAGAGAAATTTGTATAAAAACATAATTATATAAAACAATTAAAAATTATTCCGTATTATCACGTTATACAAAAGCATATATATCGTTTATATCAAATCGTCTAACGTAATTGAAAATATGAATAAGTATGCAATATAATCGACTTATATAAATCGATAATTTAAACATGAATTTTTTTTGTAAAAAAATTATAATATATTTTCATTGAGTTTAACGTGTCTCTCTGAGAGTAACGCGTTAAGCTCGTCCGATTATTTATCTTATCTTTTTTCTTTTTCTTTTTCTTTTTTTTCTTTTTTCTTTTTTTTTTTTGTTACCTTTCGTATAAGCTCCTTGTTAATTCGTGCACATATTATCATTACCATAATTATAAAGACGACTGTGTTGTTGGTGGGAGGACGATGATCATGACGATGATGATAATGATGGTGGTGGTGGTGGTGTTGGTAGAGAGCTTAATTAATTACTCGACTCGATATATTTTCGATCCAATTTCCCTCTGGATCCGTATTACGCACGTGTTCCATCATATGCATATATATATATATATATATATCCTGATGTATGTACATATATAGTGCTAGATATATTGTTCCCTTCCTCGTTCCTTCAACCCTCCTCACCTACAACCATTTCACCCCTTCCTTCCCTCTCTCTCTCTCTCTCTCTGTCTCTGTCTCTGTCTCTGTCTCTCGCTCTGCGCATGGAAGGCACATGATATTACGTTGGATCAACCGCAGGTATTCCCACGTCAAATCGGCTCGTGATTGGTCCCTCGAATGGCGTTATCTTGTCTGACAATTTGTTACTTGGCTTTCATTAATTAACGATCGCTCGATTAACAATTATATTTTTTCTTCGAATTTAACAATGACATTTTCGATAGAATCTTCTCTGAATCCTTTTTTCTTTTCCTTTTTTTTTTTTCTTTTTGTACTTTTTCTTTTTTTCGATACGTACGTATTGTTAATCGGTTCGTTAGAAGGGAAAAAAATAAATAAGTAAATAATTGTCACTAAATACCATGTCTAAATCGTACAATTCCATGTGCAGTTCATATGATATTTTGAGAAACGAAATGAAAAAAAAAAAAAAAAAAAGAAAAACAGAAAAAAGAACTAAAACAATTTTTTTTTGTGCATATGACAAAATGATATACGAGAGAGTGTATAAAAAGGAAAAGGAAAAAAAGACAAAATTGGAAATAATATATCCCGTCCATTTCGCTTTTTCCCGATAAATTTTCTCGATAATTGAATATTGGTTATCAATCAGCTGTCCCCATTCAAGATTTGTCATAAAAGAAATAAAACAAATAAATAAATAAATAAATATTAGGAAGGAGAACAAAAAAAAAAACAAAAGAAGAAAAAGAAGATTTGTATCATCGATCATTAACGAAAATGACGAAAGTCTTTTCATATACAAAAAACGACTGGTTGTATACAAAAAAAAAAGAAACAAAAAAAAACAAAAAAAAAAGGGAAAAAGAAACAAAAAAAAGAGAGATAGAAAAGAGAGAGAGAGAGAGAGAGAGAGAGAGAGAGAGAGAGAGAGAGAGAGAGAGAGAGAGAAATCTTAGGCATAGCGAGAAAAGCAGTTCACATTGTTCCTCAACTCTTTTCTTGGTTTTTTTCTTTCTTTTTTTCCTCTTTGTCTTTTTCTTCTTTTTTTTTTTTTTTTTTGTTACACAGCCTGCGGTCTCAGGCGAGTTCGCTTTTTTCGCCTTCGGGGGAAAAAAAAGTACGAGACGTAATGGCGCGACGGTACCTTTTCAGTTTCGAAAGAAAGATAGAGCGAGGGTAGGAAGGGTAAGAGTTTTACTTCTCAAGCATATCTCTTTCTCTTTCTCTCTCTCTCTCTCTCTCTCTTTCATTTCTCTTTTTTCTTCTCTTCTCTTCTCACTTCCTGTAACTTCGACATCGCTCACAGTTTACATTCGCCTAGCTCTCTGCAAACTACGTCTTTGCAACACTCTGCTGTGTTCGCACCGCGCCCATCTTCAACGTTATCTTTATCGTCAGATAGGCCCTTGAAAAAGTATCCTTCCTTTTTTCTTTTTTTTTTTTTCTCTCTTTCCCCCTACCCCCCCCCCCCCCCCCGGCCTTCTCCCATTTCTTTCATCCACCTCGAAAGATTATATACGGTTGCCATTATCATGTTTGACAATAAAAGTATTGCACAAGTATTGCAGGTTAATATTTATACAGCCATCGCGTTAATCGCCATTATTTGATTAGCTTGACAACTTTTTGTCTGTAAGTTCAAATTTAAGTTTATACAGCAACAATTTTCAATTTTATCGTCCCTGCTGTTTTATTTTCTTTTTATTTATTCGATAATGATAATAATGATGATGATGATGATGATAATAATAATAATAATAATAATAATAATAATAATAATAATAATAATAATAATAATAATAATAATAATAATAATAATAGTAATGTTCTATTGCAATGGATTCTATTATAATACTAATCACATAATATTTTTCTTCTTCTCAAAAATACGAAAGAGGGAGATACAAGAAAAAAAAAATAAAAAGATTGACAATGGGTTTTCGATCAATCCAGTCGAAAATTATTCCCTTTTTTCTTTTTCTTTTTTTTTCTTTTTTTCTTTTTTTTTTTTTTTTTTTTCTTTTACTTTCGAGATAACTCTTGGATCATATCTTTTGTTACAATTTTTATTATTTTTTTTTTTTTTTTAAATTACGATTGGTAATACTGTTTCTATTTTACTTCTCCGTTATTACGATTTAAGATTCTCGTAAACTTCATATACTGAAGATTGATATCACTCAGAGAGTTTTGCAATTCATTCGTAAATGCAAACGTAAGTACTTATCTACGTTTTCCCCTCTGAAACAGATATCCTTTATATATATATATTAAAACTAGATATCATTCTTTCACAATAAAGCAAATCTCGAGAACAGTAATTCAAATAGAAGAAATAAAAATGAAATGGATGAAATCAATGTGATATTTAAACTGCTTTTGTCGTGAGAATTCATTTGCTCGACAGTTCGCTATCTTAATTTGACAGGTGTCTACGCATAATTCAAAGAGAAAGAAAGAGAGAGAGAGAGAGAGAGAGAGAGAGAGAGAGAGAGAGAGAGAGACAAAGAGACAGAAAATATAGAAAAAGGAACAAAGGAAACGAGGATAAGGTCGAGGTTGAATGATAAATAAAGAGACATAATATGAAAGAGATAAAAACGAAAGATATAAACAGATAGATAGATTAATAAATAGATAGAGAGACAGAGAGAGAAAGAGAAAAAGAGAGAGAGAAAGGGAGAGAGAGAGAGAGAGAGAGAGAGAGAGAAAGAGAGAGAAAGAAAGAGCGATAGTAATCTTGACTGTAGACGTTTTCAGGAAGCATTGATCTAACGGTAGATCAAATGTGATAGAGGTAATATAATAAAGATAATAAAAGTGCAGGCACAATTAAAGTCAAAAAAAAAAAAATCAAAAGAGAAAGAGAGAGAGAGAGAGACAGAGAGACAGAGAGGAAAAGAGAAAGAGAGAGAAATTACCAATTATTATATAGATATTATAAAAGAAATATATAATAAATTAAAATTGAAAAAAAAAAGAAAAATAAAGAAAAAAAATCTTGTGCATCGTCTTTTCTAATTTCTAATAATACTTTTATTTACTTTCGATGACCTTGACGAAACATTTTTTTTTGTTTTTTGCTTTTTTTTTTTTTTTTTTTTTTCAAAATTCCTTGAAAAATTTATCCATATCGTTAGATTCTACTCGAAATAATGAGGTAAAGGAGAAATCGACCGTCAAATCAATTCACCTTCTTCCCCACTCCCCTCCAACTCCTACAATTCCTTTTCTTTCTTTCCTTCTTTCTTTTTCTTTTCTTTTCTTTTCTTTTCTTTTCTTTTCTTTTCCCTTTCCTCCGACTATTTCGCCATTTTCCTACTTTCGTTCTTTTGAAAACGATCTTGATGCTTCTTTCAATGTTCCGCCGCCATTACGGCGATCATTACGCGATCATTAGGCGCCGCGCGCGTTTCGTTTGGCCTTGCGTTATGTTTCCCTTTGGAATTTGTGAAAAGGCCTCGATGTCTTTGTTCTTTCTTTCTTTCTTTCTTTTTTTTTTTTTTTGGTGTGTTTTTATTTTCTTTTTGTTTTTTTTCCCCCCTGTTTTTCTTGTCTTTTTTTCTCTGTTTTTTTTTTTTGTTTCTCTTTCTCACCAGCCAGAATTACCGGAATGCATTTTTTGCTCGTTCGAACGAACATGAAGGAGTAAGGTCGTGGTCGGAACAATTTTTTCTCAGTTCGGTTCTTCTTCCTTTCTTTTTTCTTTTTTTTGTTTTTTTCTTTTTTTTTTTACTATCAAATTTCGTTCCATTAATTGATTCGTTGTTACGGCGCGCTATATCATCGATATCTATTTTCTTTTCTTTTTCTTTTATTTCTCTCTCTCTCTCTCTCTCTCTCTCTCTCTCTCTCTCTCTCTCTCTCTCTCTCTCTCTTTAATTCTTACGTCATTCAATGACGTACTTGATGTTCTTGCGATATTAGGTGTAAGATCAATTCGGTTAACGTTCTCCAAAACGTGCTATTAATGTAATGACAACGTTCGTAAATCTTATGATTAAAAAGAGAAAAAAAAAAAAAAAAAAAAAAAAAGAAAAAAAAGAATCCAGCGATACCGGTTTCACAAGTAAACACGCGTTCGATCGATAGTGTCAGTATCGATAATAAGAACACGATCGAGCATTCACCTGCATTCGTTATTTGTATATAAAGTCGAAAGCACGTTTTTGTTAACTTCGAACATTATCATTCAAGGCCACTTTATTAGGACCATATTATAGGACTCTATTTCTATGCGACATTTTATGGAAGAAAAAGAAAAAAAAGTCTAGTATTATTTATTACAATTATTGAAGTCAGAAAAAGTACTAAAAAAAAAAAAAGAAAAAAAAAGAAAAGAAAGGAACGAAAGCGTATGAATTTGATTAACTCAGAAATAAGTTTCTTTTCTCAAGATCTCTCATAACGACGTTGTTCTTATGGTTTGCAAAAATATTATATAAATACAATCCTACCATTATTATTCTTCTCTATTTATAATATAATAACATTTTCTATATTTTCATTCATTATACTCTTATATATTATATATAATATATATACCTATACATCTATGTATATAATAAATTATTAATAGATAAATAAATCTATATTTATTTATAAACGTTCATATTTTTCGAGGATAATAATTGATTAAACTTGAATACATTTATTTATAAATATCCCTATAAAAAGATTAATTTGGTATATTTATAAAGCTTTTTACCGTAAGAGAGTAAGAAAGAGAGAGAGAGAGAGAGAGAGAGAGAGAGAGAGAGAGAGAGAGAGAGAGAGAGAGAGAGAGAAAGTTCTATTTACATCGGTAGGTAATTTTATTTACATACGAGAGTTATAAATATATAAATAAATATATGCAGAAACTGGAACTTATTTATAACAAAAGGGAACTATCATGTTCGAGAAAAAAAAGAAAGCTATTAAACGTGATCGATCGAATAATCGATTCGATTCGATTCGATACCATTGGATGCTGAGTCTCATAAGAGAGAAGATAAATAAGGGGAAAAAAGAAGAAGGAAAAAGAAAAAAGAGAGAGAGAGAGAGAGAGTAAATAAATACGCAAATAAATAAATAAATAAATAAATAAATAAAAGAAGTAGAAAGATTACGCATCAATGCACTGAATACTGCACTATACAATGGAATGCGATTCGATCGAATTTCGATACCGTTCGATATTCGATATGACGAAGGACCGGCATAAAGCGATAGCTCGCGTTGCGCAATATATCTCTCTCACCCTCTCCCTCTATCTTTCTCACCCTCTTTATTCCTTTCTCTCTCTCTCTCTCTCTCTCTCTCTCTCTCTCTCTCTTTCTCTTTTTCTTTCTCTTTCTAAATATATACAATGTGTCCACCTGTATATGGCTATGTACAATGTACGTGTTTGTATATGTGTATGTCTATATATATATATATATATATATATATATATATATATATATTTGGTGAATCGTGAGTCTCGCAAAAGATGCGAATCGACGTGTACCATCTCGTTAATTAAAGGAACTTCCGCGAATCGTAGAGGCCAATCGTGCTGGAGAATCGATAAAAATCAACGATTGTAAGTATTCAAGATCGGTACGCGATTGGCTTTACCTCTTGCTTAACACCATGGATGCATTTACTTATGTTTAAATTAATTTTACAAAACAACAATAAATTATTATTTTATTTCTCTATTACATCCGTCCGTAATATTTATTCAACAGATGTTGTAGATATTAACATTAATATTACTTTTTCTCTCTCTCTCTCTCTCTCTCTCTCCTATAATATAATATAAATGTATAGAATAAACAGAGATAAGTTTCGACGACGTGTCGGAGAGAGAAAAGTAAAATAAATTTTATTTAGACGTCTCTTATATTTTCATGACATTATTATTTAATATAAAATTAACGTAGGCTTTAAGTATTTACGTAGTTAAATATCGAATATTGCCAATCTCCGTGCTTATTTGTCAGTGATCCGAATCGAACGATTACGATCGAGCGTTGATCGGCTTCTCTTAAATTCGCGTGGTCGCGCCTTGCATATATAAATTATATATATATATATATATATAATATAAAGAGAGAAAGAGAGAGAGAGAGAGAGAAACATTTACGCTTAACTACTCTTTCTCACTATTATATTACATCGATAGACTCTCCGCGAGAGAGAGGCTAACGATTATCGGCGAGAGTAATTCGATTGTGTTATAATGACCGTGTAAACGAGCCGAGCGACGATGATTAACGCATAGCCACTGTTCCGTACATTGAAGGAAGGACGTGTAATATGGAAGGGTTTTTAGTTTTACTCTTCACAGGAGTAAATAAAGAGAAGAGAAGAGAAGAAAAGATAGAAAGAGAGAGAGAGAGGGTGGGAGAGAGAAATACATTGTATATTAAATCTTTCAAACATTAGATTGATTTTTATTTATGATTTATCTATGAAACAAATCAGATATTCAGGAGGTTAATTAGATTTCTAGTTTCGTAAATAATTCATTGACCGTATTAAATCACTGAAAGGTAACTTAAAGGTATGATCATTATATAAAATTTATTCTCTTATATTACATGGAGAGTGTATTAGTTTTTTTTCTTTTTCTTTTTTTTTTTTCTTTTTTTTTTTTCCTTCATTATAAAGTATTATAATTTTTATACTTGAATAATTGCGCTAGTATCTACTATTATCGTAATAGTAAATTTTTTTTCTTTTTTCTTTGAAGTTACATTTATTTATGATGTAATAATCTATTAATAGATTATTTAATATGTATTTAATTGATTGATATATATATATATGTGTGTGTGTGTGTGTGTGTTATTGATTTTGTCTATTTTAGTGATAGATAATCCTATCGAATATATATATATATATATATATATATATATATATATATATATATATAAAATGAGTTTTGAATAATGAGTTTCGTTAAAGTTCATATCGAAGCTCAGTAGAAATTTCGTAGAACGTAGGGTGCAACCGCATAGCGGCACAGCATGGCATCTTCATACCCCCATACCAAGGGTAAGAGTTTCGTTCCATGTATGTATGTATGTACATGTGTTTGTCTATATACATATATATATATATATGTATATATATATATATATATATATATATATATATATATATATATATATATAGCGTCTCGATCCTCGTCTTCATTTTTTTTTATGGATAGTGTGGAGGAGTACTCTTCGTGCAATAGCTATGGGCCAACCAACCAACCAACCCTCTTACCGAATGCGGGCAGTTACAATAAAAACGAGAGGGAGGACAACAGGAGTAGCTCGAGGGTGTGCAATATATTATTTCGCGCGAGGAATGTGTTTTGTCCCAACGAGATTTCTACCGTCCCGCAACGTCCTTCAATCCTCCCTCATACCTCCCACTTTCCCAATCTCTCTCAACCACCCCCTCCCCGTCTCCTCCACCTACCCTATTTCATAGCGTACGCGTTCCGGTGTCTCCCTAACATTCCCTTTCCCTTTTTTTCTTCTTTCGATAACCAACCAACCATCCCTCCCATCGTCCGCCAGTCGTCCCCAACCCCCTATCCAAAATTTTTGACATCGCAATATATATCAATATTATATACGTGCAATCGTTCGATCGCTATTTTTGTGTATTTAATATTAAATCTATCTTTATATATGCGTGTGCATGTGCGTGTGCGTGAGCGCGTGCATGTATCAAAATAAATTTTTAAATATTCGACGATATAAAAGGATTATCGATCTATCATTTATTTCCTATCGCATAAATCTATCTTGAAAAAGTATATGTATATGATATTAAAAGAAAAAAAAATGGATGGGTGGTGATGAGGGATAGGGGGGTATTATATATACAGTGGTTTAAAATCCATGATAAAAAATTAGTTCGTTCACTTTTTCCCTACCTCTCTCTCTCTCTATCTTTCTATCTCTATAAAATCATTCGTTGTTATTTATTCGATCGATATATAATTTCTATTAATCGATTGATAAATATTTCGTCAAACAAATGATCAATATATTTCTAATATTCAGATAAATATGAACGAATAATATAATCCTTTTGATCGCATCGCAATTATCATTATTATTACATTTGTTCTTATAAATATTGGAAGTTTTGGATATTTATTTATAAAAGAACAAAAAGAAAAAAAAAAGAATAATTACCAACAAATATGAAACATTGAAGAAAACAAGGCACTGATCGGAAGAAGAAAAAAAAGTAAATAAGAAAGAAAGAAAAAAGAAAAGAAAAATAGCAGGCAAAATCTTTCTGGATCTTTTTGGATTTTCCTAGATCTTTCTTATCCTTAAGATATACCTTGTTACAAATATAACATATATATAAATACATATATATATATATATAGGATATTTATGAAGAAAAAAAAATAAGTATAGGATTTAGCGGGAATGATTTGGATAGACGTTAGGGACTTTTCGGTCTTATCGATTCTCCAAAGGGATCAGGAAGTCCCCTTTTTGATTCCGATATTTTTCTCTTCGCAAGAGCTCCAACCGAACTAGAACGATCCAGTCTGGTCTCGTTCGTTGGGGGATGATGATCCAGCGCAACGAGGGGTGCGGAATTTTCATGCTCGAACGAACCCGGTCTTGTGAGTTCACTCTCTCTCACTCTTTCTCTCTCTCTCTCTCTCTCTCTCTCTCTCACTCTCATCGTTGTTGGTCGAGAGATACACAGAGAGAAGGAGAGAAAGAGATAAACGAGATGATGGTAGGTGGTAGAGATGTGTTGTGTCGTTGCTCGTAGTCACACATTAGAAACTTAGTATATGTACGAGAACTATGTATAGCCTGCGGCTAAGGTCGAAAGGGATGATGATGCTGCTGCGACCGAACGAGACAAACTCGTCGTCGTCGTCGTCGTCGTCGTCGTCGTCGTTATCATCGTCGTCGTCGTTGTCGCCGTCGTTGTCGTCGTCGTTGCGCTTCGTCGTCTACTTTACGTTGCTTGATCATCCTCCCGTCACATCCGGGAAACGTTCACCATCTCTCTTTCTCTCTCTTTCTTTCTCTCTTTGTGCCTCTATCTCTGTCTTCGCTTCCTCTTCGTGCGGCAACTTCAAAACGGATCACCGACCCTTATCGAACATGCTACCGACTATACACCTTTTCGTTCTTCTTTCCTGTTTTATTTTCTTTTCTTTTCTTTCTTTCTTTTTTTTTTCGTGCTTTTTTTGTTTTTTCGTTTTTTGTTTTCTGTTTTCTTTTTCTGTTCCTTTGTTTCTGTTTTATTTATCATCTTCACGTGAATATATACATATATAGATCAATGTTAAATGACTAGACTATTTCGAAGTTTTATCAATATGATTCAATCTCACCATTCCCCTTTTTTTCTTCTCCATCTATTTTACCCTATCAATCTCGTTTGTTATATCATCTTAACATCGAGGTATCCAATTCGCAGAATGAATTTGACTTTATCGTCGAAATCCGTGTATATATCGTATTATCCTTATCGTTCCTTTACGATCGGATATAACTTATCTACGTATCGTGTCTATTTGTCATTCCTGAAATTTCTTTTTTTTTTTGTTTCGAAAAGCAAAAGCGTAAGATTTATTTATTTACTTCTTATCTATACAGGGATAGATCGTGGTAATAATTTAATTAACTTTCTAATAATACAATAAAAATTAACTTTTGATGATATAATAAAAGTCAATGATATTATATATATATATATATATATTATTTATATATATATTAAGAAATTTATTTGATATATTTATTTCGTAATTTAGTCCGTCGATAAATATAAGTACTTTGTACAGTAATAGAGATAGAGATAGAAAGATAGAGATAAACGTAGAGAAAAAGAAAGAGAGAGAGAGAGAGAGAGTAAGGAAAAAAAAGGAAAAAAGGGATGATATGAGGGGGGAAGAGGAAGGTCGCAAGGGTAACTGCGGATCGATAAGAGACAAGCAGTCTTAAATAAGCTTCCTTGGCGAGCTCGCTTTTCTACCCATCCACCTATCCGACCAACGCGATCCTTTTCACCCCTTGTGTTTGCTGTCAGTCGAGGATGTCTTTGCCGACACTCGATCTCCCTTTCCCCTTTCTCTCTCTCTCTCTCTCTCTCTCTCTCTCTCTCTCTCTATCTATTTTTCTCTCTCTCTCTCTATTTTTCTCTTCTTTTGCCAGTGAGATTTACGCGCTAACATAAGTAAGCGTATTTCGAAAGCAAATTCTCGAAAGCTTTTTTCGTCTCCTTTTCTTTTCTTTTCTTTTCTTTTCTTTTTTTATTTTTTTTTCTTCCTCTTTTTTTCCCCCCTTTATATCTCTTTTTTTCCTCGTTCGTCCGTTCGTTCGCTTGTTTATTTGTTCATTCGTTATATTTCTTCTTATTATTCTTCTTCATCTTTACGCCTCCATTAGAAATAACACGCGTACTCTACATTGTACGAAAGTGCGACTTTTATTTTTTATTTCTTTTTTTTTTATTATTATTATTATTATTATTATTTTTTTTTTCTCGCATTCTTTTTTCTTTTCTCCCACCCCCCTTTTGTTTGTTTCTTTCTTTCTTTCTTTTTTTTTTTATTTGTTTT
Source organism: Vespa crabro (assembly GCF_910589235.1). NCBI lineage: Eukaryota > Metazoa > Arthropoda > Insecta > Hymenoptera > Vespidae > Vespa > Vespa crabro. The sequence goes on from NC_060963.1 coordinate 3,571,587, forward strand.
AATTTTTTAACATTCCCACAGACAGCGCGCGGCATTCGGTATGGATTGCGATCTGTGTTGTTATCGATAAAATGCAACCCTTTAACGGAGAAAACGCAGGAGTTTTTTTTTTAATCCACATTCGATAACTCCATATTTGCGGACGATAATACACGTTATCGTTTATGTGTGTGTGTGTGTGTGTGTGTGTGTGTATTTATATATATATCACGGGAGAAAAAGAAGAGAATGATTCTTTTTCTTTTTTCCTGTTTTTTTTTTTTTCCTTTTTTTTTTTCCTTCTATCTCTCTGTAGAGCGGATAAAATAGTTTCGAGATATTTTTAAAAATCAATTATTATTATTATTTTTTTTTCGAGACTTTCCAGATTACTACGATAGTTTTTTTTTGCCTTGGTCTTTTAAAATCTGAAAAGAAATAGAAGAAGAAGAAAAAGAAGAAGAAGAGGAGGAGGAGGAGGAGGAGGAGGAGGAGGAGGGAAAGAAATGAATTAATGAATGATCCTAAAAAAGTTTCGAAAAAGAATGAATCTATTTTTGAATATCTCCATCTTAGAAGCCTATTGGTCAATTCTGTATAAATTTTTCTTTCTTTCTTTCTTTCTTTCTTTCTTTCTTTCATTCTTTCATTCACTTTCTTAAGAATTATTTTCGTGTCAGGTTGATTTTATATTATTGCCCTTTTTCGAATCTTTTATTACGAATAGTATACAATGTAATAATGAAAAGATTGAGAGACGAAAAATGGCGGATTATTCTCTTGGTAACGTGTAATCCATTGAATATGTGGATGAAGGGGGGGGGAGATTGGGATGTGTAATGGTGGTGATGTTGGGATATTTATTCCGGTACACTGGTTATGAATCGGAAATTATCATTGTGTGTTAACGATGCTCTTTGTCTCTCTCTCTCTCT
>NC_060963.1:3577500-3580000 GCF_910589235.1 Vespa crabro
AAATATGTACAATATTTGTATGTATTTACGCTCGATCAATTTCAATAATTCAAAGACCAAGGCAAATATAATAGGGATAGAGATACTTGTGTCATCTAATGATATAAAATCGTTAGATGATTTCTCGAGGGTGCACGTGACATCCCTTCGTTCCATGGAATTACTATTCTTGAATGAACGTTTACAAGAAGATGTACGAAAAAGAAAGAAAAAGAGGGAGAGAGAGAAATAGAAAGAAGTCGAATAAATTCTTAAACCCCATTTTATCTCTCTCTTTCTCTCCCTCTCTTTCTCCCTCTCTCTATTTTCGAACACAATTCCATAAAAGTAAAAAGAAATGAACGAACGATTTGCGATGTATCCTTCTTTGTCTTTTATCATTCTCTCTTTCTTTCCCTATCTATCCATCTATCTATCTATCTATCTATCTATCTATCTATCTATCTATCTATCCCTTTCTCTCTCTCTGTCTCTTTCTCTTTGTCTTTCTCTATTTCTCGTTCCATCTCTTTCATTCTTCGTCCTCCTTTGGAAATCTCTTCACGCTCGTCGTATCTTCACCGTTAGATTTATTCAAACGAGCGAATCTCTCTAGCGAGTGATTTCAAATGCCAGGTCCCAACGTCTTCCCACGTTATTCCCTCGTAGTTCACTCTTTCTGTTCTTACCGACAATTCAGATTTTTCTTCTTTTCCTTTTTTCTTTCTTTCATTTTCTTTCTTTTTATTTATTTTTTTTTTTTTCTTTTTTTTTCCCCTCCCCCTTTACGCGATCTTCTTACTCTCTTCTTCCTCCCTTGCTACGCCATCTTTCATTTCTTTTCTTTTCCAACGTCGTCCTTCTCCTACTCTTCTATTTCTTTCGCAATTCTTCAAGCGGATCACGTACGTCACAAATGTGAATTGCCACGGTAAATCGTAACTCGTAAATGTCGATTCCCTTCTTCGTCTCTTCATCCCCAATATGTCGATCTTGAACGAATGAAATAAATCGTCGCCATTTTGTCGATATCGATTGTCAAATTAATTATAACTACGCATTTGTGCTTATTATAATATGTATATATATGTATATACATGTGTGTGTGTGTGTGTGTGTATGTATATGTTCCTCGTGTTTGCATACTCGTATAAACTTTATTATATATTGCCTAATTTTTTATTACTTGTTTTTTTTCTCTCTCTCTCTCTCTCTCTCGTTTTTATTTTTATTTTTATTTTTATTTTTTTTTTTTATTATCTAATTACTTTTTCCCTTTTTTTTTATCTCGTCTGAGATTAAATAATACCCCGGTCTTGTTTTTTTTTCTTTTTTTTTTTTTTTTTTAAATCGATTCCCATTTTGTCTGTATCAAAAAAAAAAAAAAAAAAGGAATCATAACGTCGCGTTGAAATTTTTTAACGAGTCCAGTATTTAAATGTTCGGGAGAAACGATGAAGAAAAAAAGAAAGAATGAAAGAAAGAAAAGGGGAAACGCGTCTCGACAGAAAAAGAGAATTTTTGGCTATTTTGGACTTGAAACGTTCCCCTCCTCATCCCTCCTCTCTCTCTCACTCTCTATCTCTCTTTCACTTCCTCTCCCCACTATCCTCTACAGTCTAACAACATTCAGTAAGAATTCCTCTTCGTCTGGCCAATTCAAAATGCTTTATTTTGGCGGTTGGCAGAAAGTTGGCAAGAACCATCCGGTTGATCGACCAACCGGTATTGAACACGTACGATACAAGAGTATCTACGAGTAAATCGTATCTATCTATCGTCATCGTCGTCGTCGTTGTTGTCCTCGTCGTTGTCGTCGTTGTCGTCGTCGTCGTCGTCGTATCGTTGGATAGATACCGGTCGATCAACGATGCGGAATAAAGAGGAGTCTATCTAGAGCGGACTATGAAAGCCATCAAAGTCTTTGCGTTTTACACAAGTTTGATATTTTCAACTACTTTCTTCTCGATCCATTTTCCTTACTTCTTCATATTTCCTTCAATTTAATATAATAAAATGAACGTGGATTATTTTTTTATACGTTATGTACATACATACATATATATATATATATATATATATATATATATATATATATATATAGCAGGGATTAATTAAAAAAGCGTTTACGCTATAATCTTCTATAATGTGTAAATTATATGCTTGCACTTTCTTTCTTTTTTTTTTCTTTCTTTTTTCTTTCTTTTTTTTTTTTTTTTTTTGTTATAGGCAGAAAATTAATTTCTACTTGATATCAGACATATTTTCAGTTATTTTTTCTTTTTCTTTTTTTTTTCTTTTTCTTTTTTTTTCCTTCCTTTTGTATACTTATAAGTATTCTGAGAAAAAAGAAATTTTTGAGATTAAAATATTCTGAGAAAAAAAATTATACAAGTATAATTTTAGTAGTGCAATATATTATAGTATTTAGCGTAGTACAATATATTACTCTTATAATTATATTGATATTATTGTACTAGAATAGAATTATATAAATTTTTTTTTATCGACATAGATAAAA
>NC_060963.1:3595000-3600000 GCF_910589235.1 Vespa crabro
ATTTTGCATAGGTATCTTCGTTTGTAGATGCGACGAGCTGTGCAAGCTTCTTTTTTAATGGATGTGTCAAATGCAGTCGAGCACACAGAGGTCACTTTTAGTCACGACAAAACTGCTGAATCTTTTCTTTTTTCTTCTCGTTTTTGTTTTCCTTTTCTCTTGTTTTTCCGTCCTTTCTTCTCTCTTTTTTTTTTTTTTTTTTTTTTAATTTATCTTTGTCTATATTTCATTTTTCTTCCATAATTTTATTTTATTTTATTTTATTTTATTTTTTTTTTTTTTTTTTTTTTTTTGTTGATATTCATCATTTATTCAATCGATTCTTCTCGACGATCTTTAATTTCCTTTGATAAAAAAAGAAAGAAGAAAAAGAAAAAAATATTAAATCGATAATAATAATCTTGCGAAGATAAATTTTCTATTGATTTATCATTTTTTTTTTTCCTAATATATATTAAATTACGATTCAGAGAATATTCAAAAAGAGAGGATGAGAGAGAGAGAGAGAAGGAGAGAGGGGTGGGAAGGGGAGAGAGGAGAGGGATTAATTATTCGAAACGAACGTCGTCGTCCGATGAAACTTCATTAAAATCCGGAAATTGTTTTCCCGTTAGCGTACAGTTTACTCGAGATTTCGACGAGACGAGATTTACTAACCAGCTTTTTCAAATACGTTCACTAATATTCTCTCCTATGATTTATTGCAATTTACTATGGACATATTATGTCATACATGAAGTTATTTCAATCGTAAGATGTAAGAAACTTTATTATATATATATATATATATATATATATATATATATATATCTTACATCTTACGATTGAAATATTACTATTATTTATTATTCAATACACCGTAAGAAAAAAAACATAAGCATAACTATTCTCTCATGATTCATTGGAATTTATATATAGATACGTCGTCATACATGAAATATCATCTTCATCGTAATTTATTTTTATTTTTCTTTTCTTCTTTTCTTTTCTTTTTTTCTTTTCTTCTTTTAGAACCATTTAGATATATATTATAAAAAAGAAAATATAAATATATACGGACGTACAGATACACAGACACATATACACACACGTAATTTATTTATATTACGTGGTGAATATAAAACGAACACAATTGCTCTTTCTCATGATTCAATTGCAATTCATTCTGAACATATATATATATATATATATATATATATATATATATATATATATATATATATGTTGTCATAAGCGAAATATTAAAATCAATTTCGAAAGTACATTTAAGTATATACCAAGATATATAATTTGTTTACTACGTAATTCTATAGTAAAGAAAACGGAAAAAGAATGAGCAACCAATAATAACAACAACAACAACAATAACAACAACAACAACAACAGCAACAATAACAATAACAAACATAGAATAAACTCAATCAATACACTTTAAAATCGTTTGAATTTCTCTCTAATAATTTTCTTTGAGCTCTCTCTCCCTCTATTTCTTTCTTTCTCTCATTCATTGTAGTCTCTTGGCCGTGAACTATGAGGTAAACTTTTCACAAGACTATTACGATCCGCGAAGCGAAGTGATTTGATATCGAATCGGCTGTGAAAGATAGTGAAAAGGGTAAGGTATGGGGTGGGGGCGGGAAGGGTAGGGAAGGAAAGGGACGAGAAGGAAAAGAAGAAGAAGAAATGACGGAGGAGAAAGAAAGACCCTTTCAGAAGCAGATAGACACCTTTGTGCGAAGCTCGAAAGACTTTCCGTCGAACGTTAGAAAGAAAGAGAGAGAGAGAGAGAGAGAGACAGAGAAAGAGAGAGAGAGAGAGGAGAGGAAGAGAGACAGGAACAACGAGGATCTTTTCAATAGCACGAGAACCAACCACCGTAGCTGATCAACGCAAAACGTTAAGAGTTCATAAACTTCTTCCGGCGAGTCGATAATTGATTCGACGAACTTTTCAAATGAGAATCGTACACGCCATCTTTATCTTACTTTCTTTCTTCCTTTCTTTCTTTCTTCCTTTGTCTTTTTTTCTTATTTGTTTCTTTCTTCATTTTCTCCATCCAATTTTTATCTTTCCTCGTTAGCGATTACAATACGCGTGATTTTGTATTTTGTATTTTTTTTTCTTTTTTTTTTTTTTTTTTTTTTTTTTTTAATTATTTTTTCTTTTCTCATTCTTTTTTAATTCTTGTATTAATTTTTTCGTTATTTTTTATTTTTTTTATTTTTTTATTTTTTTCTTCGTTTTCTTCGTTTAGAGTACAATAGAAAGTATCAATAATTATTATAGAAATAGTTAATGAAATATTAATAAATAAATAATATTTAATATAAATAAATATTGAATGATACGATGTAAATGTTGAAATAAATTTGAAAAATGGATATGTGAAAAAGTAACGATAAGTATGCATATCGATAAAAATATAATCATAGGGATTTGAGCGAACGGCGGTGGTGGGAGAGTAGTGTAGTGAGAAAGGGGATGAAGGAAGGAAAGAGAGAGAAAGAAAGAAGGAAAGAATGATTAAAAGGAAAGAGGGGGGGGGGGGAAATGCGTCGTATGAAAAAAAGAAAAAAAGAAAAGAAAACATAATGGAGATGAAATAATTGTTATATGAATAAAGATATCGCTGTTTTAACGAAGACATTGATAATTTAGAATTCATATTGCGCATATTAATTAACAAAAAATGCAACAGAGAGAGAGAGAGAGAGAGAGAGAGAGAGAGAGAGAGAGAGAGAGAGAGAGAGAGAGAGAGAGAGAGAGAAAGAGAGAGTGTGTGAGTGAGAATAGAGAGGGGAAAGGATGGAAGAAATGCAGAAGTATGACGTACGATGACGTAGCTTTTCTTCCGTATATAAAAAAAATAGAGTAAGACTAAGAGAGTGAGAAAGAGAAAGAGAGAGAAGGAGGGAGAGAGAGAGAGAGAGAGAGAGAGAGAGAGAGAACGGTGGACGATGGAGACAAGGGTCGTGAAAGAACAAGTCCGAGATAAGATCACCGGTAATGAACTAGCTTGGTCCAGCATGCATCTAATGAGGACCGCAGAAATAATCTTGCCTTGAGATAGAAACACGCGCGAGTCGACTCTCGTTCGCGGTTACATTTCTTTTTTCTTTCTTTTTTTTTTTTTTCTTCTATCTCCTCTCTCTCTCTCTCTCTTATTCAAGGAGGAGGATTACTCTTCGTGGTCTCTTCTTAAGAATGGAAGACGTTGGAGGACCTCTCACCTGTTCTACTTGGTCACTCACTCATTCACTCATTCTCTCTCTCTCTCTCACTTTTTCTCTCTCTCTCTCTCTCTCTTTTTCTTTCTTTGACATACATATACACGTATACACACACACATACACAGATACTCCTTTCTCTTTTTTCACTTTTCATTCATATTTCTTACTTTTAATAGTTATTTAAAAGAAATAGAAGAAATATATTAGATTATATTTATTTTTATTTTTTATGCACTCATGAAGCATAATAATAATAATAATAATAATAATAATAATAATAATAATAATAATAATAATAATAATAAATGAATAAATATATATATATATATATATATCATTCGATGTTTCATATTCGATGTGTTGATATTTCTTTTTAATCTTATCTTATCTCGTTTGTGTATTTTATTTTTAAATATAATGTAATATTAGATTTTTGTTATTTGCCATATTAAATAAATATTCTTTGATATATTTTATCGGTACTTTATTAAACAATAATTATATGTTGATCATACTTTATTGGATAATTATATATATATACGATATATATATATATATATATATATATATATATCGTTTTAATTATAAGCTGGACGAAATTATCGAAATACTTAAGTCCAAAAAGTCTCAAAGAGTTGTTCGAATTAAAACTCGACGAATAATAACTCGATCTTCTTTTTGCTTTTCCTTTTTTTTTTTTTTCTTTCTCTTACATATCATATCGCGACTGAAAATTTTGTCGATCCAACGACACACGTTGCTACTTTGAATTTTCAATAAAAAAATGAAAAATCTCGCGTTTTATATTCTCTATCGATGGGATTAATTTTTGATATGTGAAAATTTCTATATGGATTTTTGAAAAAGTCGAACTTTTATTATGAGGGGGCTGGTGAGAGGAATAGGAGGAGGAGGAGGAGGGAAAAAATGTAAAGACAAATCATGTCGAATTTATTTATCGAACGATGCAAATAATTTTTTGTATAATAAAAAAAAAAAAAAATAAAAAAAAAAAACAAAAATTGCAAGTTTTCGTGGTATTTTTCGATAGGGAGAAAGATTGATAGTTGTTGGAGTTACGTAAGGGTTGCGTCACAGGTTTGCGTATGGGTTGCGTATTGGTTGATGGAAAAAATTAAAGATGTCGAATTTTTCGAAATGTTACGGGAAAAATGTAAGTGAAAATAGTAGAGATGGAAAGATTTGTAAAAGGATGTTCTATCTTTTCTTTTCTTTTTTTTTTTGTTCTGATGCTCAGAGGCCGAGTGCTGTGCCGGAGAATCCGCAGGCGAGGCATGTTGGGAACCTTGTTATTGCGTGCTCCTGCAGGATGAACAGACCCTCACGGCTTACAGGAGCGAGGACATGGCGGTGAGTAGATTTCACCCTACTAAAAGCCTTTCCAATTCTCTCGGATTATCCTGCGGCTTTTTACGTTACTTTTGCATATATATATATACATATATATGTATGATGTATATATGTATCTATATATATCCTTCATACATATGTACATACATATGATACTGTGATATAATATGAGAGACCTTTTAAACAAGGATCACTCTCCCTGTTACGTTCGATAATATAATAGCTTTGTAATAATTAAAAAAAAAAGAAAAAAGAAAAAAAAGAAAAAAAAATGGAAAAAAGAAAAATCATTTATCGTATCTTCTTTAATTTCAAATCGATTTCGACGACAGTCGCAAAATTATAATAAAAAGAACATTAGGATAATCTTATTTCTTTTCTTTTTTTTTTTTTTTTCTT
>NC_060963.1:3605000-3607500 GCF_910589235.1 Vespa crabro
ATAGAAGGAACGAGCGAAGAAAAAAAAAGAAAATAAATTAATGATAACGCTGGTAAAACAAATAATGATAATATACAAAAATAACAATGGACGAAAAGTCGAGAGATATAAAAATATTAAGGAAGAGAAAGAAAAAAAGAAGAAACGAGAAAAGAAAAAAAAAAACAACAACAAAGAAAAAAAAAACCAGAAATTATACGGAAATAAAATTAATAGAAAGGTATCCTCTGTATATATAGTAGTTAGTCAGTGGGTCTCGAGAAAGTTGTACAGAAAGTTTTCTACTTGTTTATGAGAGATTGACAGAGAGAGATAGAGAGAGAAAGAGAGAGAGAGAGAGAGAGAGAGAGAGAGAGAGAAATGAGATTTGTCGTATCCATACAACACCTAGTTAAACACTTGCACGTAGAGAAACAGAGATAGAATGACAGGTAGACAGAGAGAGAGAGAAAGAGAGAGAGAGAGAGAGAGAGAGAGAGAGAGAGAGAGGTGGGGGGAGGATGAGTGCTCTCCCGCAAGTTAGGGGAAGGGAAAGCAGCATAATTAATCGCACGATGACGCACGTAATTAATGTCTCTCGCTTGCGGCTAAATTAATCGGCCGCCCTTGAAGAGGTCCCACTCGTAATATCGTCGTTTCTCTCTCATAGCTCCGGTACTCATGTAAATTTTTTATACTAGCTCGAACGGTTTGTCTTAATCGTGATTATTAATTGCGTTAAAACGCAAACGGAGGTGTCTCCTTTAAGTATCCTCGAATAATGGACATTCCTTATTGTTTTTTCCTTCTCTCTCTCTCTCTCTCTCTCTCCCTCTCTCTCTTTAATTATCTTTTCCTTTTCTTTACCTTTTCTTTTTTTTCTTTTTTTTTATTTCTTTTTGTCGCGAACAAATTTAAATATTATGATGCTTCCGACATTTAATTGTTTATATATTACATATAATATATATATATGATGTATATAAAACAAACTTTTTTTATTAAATGAAAATGTTCGTTCATTTTCGTTTTATTTAAAGGAAAAGAAAAAGAAAAAAGAAAAAAAGAAAAGAGAAGAAAAGAAGAAAATGAAGAATGAAAAAAGAATATAATTGTTTCTATTAAATAAATACAATTTGTATATTTTATCTTGAACGATAGTAAATAACGGAGAATTATTTTTTAGACTCGCGTTGAATCGTAATTTTTGATTCTGGATTTTTTATTTCTCTAGTTGATTTTATATATATATATATATATATATATAAATATATACGTATCCGATTTATAAATTTAATCAATTTCGGACGAAACGTTAGGGGGAGGGGAGGGTAAAAAAAAAGAAAGAGAATAAATAAATATAATGATGGAACGATAACGAGCGTGTATTTATTTATTCGACTATTCGACTTTAATGAACGATACAATCGTATTTTCCATTGGCGTTCAACAGGTCATCCAATCAGATAATGGACAGTTACGAGCATATTTAAATGACTATTTGGATTTTTTTCTTTGTTTTGCAAATTTCATTTTGTATTAGCCTCGTTGAATTGATCGTTTTTCTTCTCTCTTTTTTTTTTCCTTTCTTTCTTTCTCTCTTTAATTTTTATCAATAACAATCGACGTTTAAATAGTTAGTAGTAATCCCAATTGTATCTTTCCTTGGACGCAGCTCTTTGCCGGGACCGCCTGCATGTTCAAGTCTCAGAACAAGGTTTGTTTACCAAAAAAAAAAAAAAAAAAAAAAAAAAAAAAAAAAAAAAAAAAAAAAAAAAAAAAAAAAAAATATTTTTCCTCTAAATTTTTCTCAAAAGATTTGATTCTTTTCTATTTTTTTTTTTGTTCTTTTTTTTTTTTTTTTTGTTTTCTATCGCACATAAATACTTTCTCGTCTATGATGTTTACTTTGGTGTTTTGGTGTGCGTGCGTATGTATGTGTATTTGAAAAAGAAAAAAAAAGAGAGAGAGAGAGAGAGAGAGAGATAGAAGAAAAAGAAAAAGAAAACAGAAGAAAAAAAATCGCCAATCCAAATTTATTTTTATTACTCACGAAAGAACGCAAATTATATTTATCAACAATACAATTATATTTTATTATATTATTTTAATAAAGAAGCATGTAAATATTTTTTTATTTGACAAACAAAATTTCTTTTTTCTTTTCGTTTATACATCGACAATTAAATATCAAAGTTTTGTAATTTATAAAGTTGATTATATCGAACAAAAATAAAACATTAAAAATTATTATTAGAAAAAAAAAAAAGGAAAAAAAAAGAAGGATCAATTTAGATCGTAAGAGGGATAAGTATAATTATCTAAAAAATATTATCAAAGATCACGATAGTTAATCGTTATTATTATGTATCATTAACAATCGCACATTGATAAAAAAAAAAATATATATATATATATATTTCTTTCTCTACTTTCTCTTCTCAATTTTTCGTATCTATTTTGCCTTTTTCTACAACGTTCCACTTAAAAAAAAAAAAAAAAAAAAAAGGGAGAGGAAAAA
>NC_060963.1:3612500-3615000 GCF_910589235.1 Vespa crabro
TCTAGTTTTTTATTTTTTTTTTTTTTCTAACTTGTCTTCACACTTTCGCTCGAAAAATTTGTTAATTATATTAACAAATGTCCAAATTCTTTTTGTCATTCTTTTCTTTCACTGTTTAAAATTGTTCCGATGATCTTATTTCTTTTTTTTTCCTTTTGTTCTATTTCTTTAAAATCATTTTTGTATAATAGATTTCAGTCGATAATATATCGACGGAATTTCGAACTTACCGACGCACGTTAACAGATTTCTATTTAACCGACCTGATAGAAGTGATCTACTTCATCGATATCTTTCTCCACGATTTTAATAATATTATTTAAAATATCATGTTAAAGACATGCCGTTACTAATATATTTAATTGGAAACGAATTATTTGTTTAATAAAATTTCATTGAATTTAATTTAAAACGATCGTACGTGAGAAATAAACAATTGATATAGATCGATTTTTTTACGTTTACGAAATTCGTTCCAAGGGGATTGAAATATATCAAATATAGCGCCGATTATACAGCAAACGATTTAACGAATGGTTAATACAGAACTGCATTGACATAGTCACGAATTAAACTTTGAAAGCCGTTATCCATAAGACTTTCCTGATACGATCATCGCTCGAGCATTGTCTGAAGCACCGGATATGCTCTCACCGGAAGAACCATCCTAGTCCGAAGCATCTGAACCACGTACGATTATTCGATGACCCTCTTCTCCCTTCCATCCTCTTATCCATCCTCTCTCTTTCTCATCAACGAAAGCTCTTTGTCGCCTCAGTGATCTCTCTTGGGTGCGTCCGTACGCTCTCAGGACACGCATGAATGCACGTACGTTTCTATTCATGTATATAATACTAAATGCAATGCTCTCTCATTTTCTTTCTTTCTTTCTTTCTTTCTTTATATATATGTATATGTGTGTGGTGGTGGTGGTGGTATGTGCGCGCGCGCACGCGCATGCATGTGTCTATCTAATATGAAACTTAGTGAATTTGTCATCGTCACGTTTTATGGCTTTAAAAAAAAATCGTGTGATTTGCTCTATGGAATTCATTAGAATAACTTCCGCCATTTGAGATCTTTTCTTTTTCCGCTTTTCTCCTTTTTTTTTTTTTTTTTTTTTTTTTGCTATATGACCTGACTGATTTAAATTTTTATTAAAGTGTAATAATTTTAATGTAACTGATTAACATCTAAGTGAAAGTTTGTTAATTAAGCTTTGCGAGAAAGAATTGTGCGAATTGTTACATGGAATTCGTTAGAATTCATTCCGCCATTTTTGAATTCTGTCCTTCTCATTTCCTTTTTCTCTCTTATTTTGTCCTTTTTTTTTCTTCTTTTTTGCTCCATAATTAAAAAAAAAAAAAAAAAAAAAAAAAAAAAAAAAAAAAAAAAAAAAAAAAAAACCCGACTGATCTAAATTGAAATTATTCGAATAATAGTTGAGGATCGTTTCAATCGGATTGATTGATATCCATGTGAATTTTTTTTTCATTTACATTACGTAATAAGAAGAATAATGGTTAGAAAGAGAGAAAGAGAGAGAGAGAAAAAAAGGGAAAACAGGGAGACAGAGAAGGAGCAAAAAAAAAATTAGTTCTTCAAACTAATCCCGTACTTTCGAAAGTTTCGTCTTACGGAAATTCGTCCGGTAACCAAACGAGCTAACACCGTTAAATGGTAAGAAACGTGATTAAGTGTCTTGGTTGCGAATTAAATTGCATGGTGTACGTCGTTTACGTATGCCAAAGGTGTGTATGTATATACATAGCTTGTAGATATATATATTTTCGAACATTACTATATATAATATATATATATATATATATATATATATATATATATATATATATATGCTTGTAAGTAATACCGTTCTATTACAAATGCATCGGTAAAGCTTTTATGAACGAGAAAAAATCGTCTGCTTTTTTTTTTTTTTTTTTTTTTTATCCCACTCGGAACGAACGAATGTTCGCTCGTGCTCGTGCTCGGCTTACTCATTCTTGTTTATTTCGAAAAATATACATCATTTCCTCGACGACATAGCGCTTATCATTCGACCGACAATCACATATATATATATATATATATATATATATATATATATATATATACATATATATATATTCTCTGGTGAATTTTAAGACGTTTACTCTGTCGGAGGCAGTCAGTTAGTCTGCCATTTGACTTCTTTACAAGTGTACGCATCAGAGAACGAGAAAGAAAGAAAGAAAGAAAAAGAGAGAGAGAGAGAGAGAGAGAGAGAGAGAGAGAGAAAGAGAGAGAGAGAGAACTTACTCAAGAATTCGCGTCGATCTCTTTTTTATCTTAACGATGGTATATATCGATAAATAGTGTATCACGATTCTTAGACAGTGGGTGGTTTAATGGGAAGAAAGAGAAGAATTGAGAATGTTTGTTTATTTACGATGACATAAACATTTGTCGTAAGCATAAGCGCGACAATTTTTTGTTTCTTTTTTTTTCTTTTTTTTTTCTT
>NC_060963.1:3625000-3632500 GCF_910589235.1 Vespa crabro
AAAAAGAAAGAAGAAAAAAAAAAAGAAAAAACAGATAAGAAAAGAAAGAAAGAAAGGATTAATCAATTTTTCGTATATAAGATAATAATTCATTTTATTATACGTACGAATGATATAGTATAACCCACGAGATTATACGTTTTGAAAGTTTCGATACACATACACACATACACATGAATATATGTATATCATTTTATATAAGTTATAAATTAATATATTAATATTAAATAATAATATAAGATATTAATAATATTGAATAATATTAATATATTAATATAATTTCCTTCCTCTCCAATAGACATTCCCATACCCGTATATAGGTGTTTTGACGGAATAGAATGAAATATCATGAAACGAAAAAAGAAAAAGAAAAAAAAAAAAAAAAAAGAAAAAGAAAATCATTAAAACCGGAAGATACATTGTCGCGCAAAGAAAACTATGATTAGCCATAGCCAGAACATATTTATGATGCAGTATGGCCCTGAGCCAAGTTAATGCGCCAAAGTTACGTCAAGCTATGGAGGAGGATAGAAACGTGGTGTACTTCTCTTTGCCTGTGGTTTTAGGAACTCACTTTATTACTATTCCCTCAGTAATAGTCATATCTTTCTCTCTCTCTCTTTCTCTCTCTTTCTCTCTCTCTCTCTCTCTCTCTCTCTCTCTCTTGCTCTCTCTCTCTCTCTCTCTCTCTCTCGTGGTTACTCTCGTATAGGACACGTTCAATGTTCAACGTGTTTTATCTTATTCAGTCTCTCTCTCTCTCTCTCTCTCTCTCTCTCTCTCTCTCTCTCTCTCTCTCTCTCTCCTCTGTGTGTGTGTGTGTGTTGGAACATCTATATAATACATTTAGTAGTAGGTTGCAAAACGAGATTTTCGAAAATGTTTTTGGTCGTGTCCAAAGAGAACTTTAATAAATATTACATCGTTCATCAATTATTTAAAAGAATAGAAATATTCATCGTTACCAATGATCGTTTGAAAACATTTTCTTTTTTTTTTTTCTTTTTTTTTTCTTTTTATTTTTTTTTTTTTCTTATTTGTTGTCTTTTTGTTCCGTTTTCACGGTTTTCTGAAAAAGTCATTTAATTAAGGTAAATAAATTGAAGAAATGATTGAACGAGTTTAGAATCATAGAATCGACCTTGGCCTAGTTACTTTCTAGTGGTCAGTAACGTCGATAACGTTTGAAAGACGCGTGCGTACTAAAAATATCGTGTACTCGATAATACGCGTTATCATTTTAGCCCAGATATAACCTGAGAACAAATATAACATCTAAATAACGTGTCATCGAGCCGCTCAACTTAAATTTAACGGCTCGATTGTTAATCAATGAGCTTTAAGAAATTTCTTCGTTTACATCATATACTTAATTTACTTAACACGGGCATTAATATAGATAATGTATATATTTATCACGTAAATATATGTATCTTTTATTAAACCCTCTATAACGTCACATAAACTTTAAATTTATATATGTATGGGTATATTATTTGTGTTTTTTTTTTCTTCAATAAATTAATATTTGCTAAATATAGGATGGGTCAAAAGTCCTTAGGTGACATTCAAAGTCGATTACTCTTTTCCAAGAATTTCTTTTTAATAGGATAATTGAATTTTTTCAAACACAACGGCGAAACTACCAAGCTAGAAAACTTTTGGATGAGTTACCACTCCCTGTAATTAAGTCTCGTATTGGATAATTTTGTTGGCTAGATATTTAACAAAAAAAAAAAAAAAAAAAAAAAAAAAAAATACTATTACAATTTGCACTTTCAAATATTTACACCACGATTGATAAACCAACGAAAGTTTAATAATCTTGATTTAATTCAATTTAATTTCAGTTCGATTTAACGTCAGCTATAATATAGCGTTAACAATTTTCGATATTTTTCTCTTTTTCTTTTTCTTTCGCTTCGATTTCATAAAAAAAAAAAAAAAAAAAAAAAAAAAAAAAAAAAAAAAAAAAAAAAGAAAAAAAAAAGAATCGAGTATAAAAAAAGAAAAAGTAGATTCAAGATCGACTCCACCGATTGATCAAATCTTTAATTACAAGGTACGATCTTAAGGTCGTTTTGAGGTAAACTTTTTTTTTCCTTTCCTTTTTTGGTAACCTACTTTTTTTTTTTTTTTAATGACGATACTTAGTACGCGCAGGAAAAAAAAGGAGAGAGAGAGAGAGAGAGAGAGAGATAAAGAAAAGGAAATAAAACGAGAGAAGTAACATTCGTCCAAAATATTTCGTCATTACGCGAAAGAAAGGAAGGAAAGAGAAAAAAAAAAAAAGGAAGAAAGGAAAGAAAGAAAACTTCGGGATTATAGAAAATATCGTAGAGAATGAAAAAAAGATAGACAGAGAGAGAGGAAGGGAGGAAGGGAAGAAGAGAGAGATAAGATCGTTGATATAATACTCGTTGCATCGTGCGCTAAAAATAATGTCCGGTATAAACCGTGGCGTCGATTGTCTCGCATGCGGTGGGTCTGCTTCTTTTGATAGGAGAAAAAGGAGGAGGAGTAAGAGAGAGGACGAGGACGAGGACGACTACGACGACGAGTAGGAGGAGGAGGAGGAGGAAGAGAAGGAAGAGTAATTTACGAAGAGAAAAAGGACGGTAGCAGCTTCTTCATCTGTTTCATCTTTTTTTTTTTTCAACCCTTCTTGTTTTCTTTTCGTCCTACCCCCACTCCAACTCTCACTCCTACAACCTCCCTCTCTCCCTCCCTCTCCAATTTCTCTCATCTCTTTCCCTTTCTCTCTTTTTTCCTTTTTTTTTTTTTCTTTTATTTTCTTTTTCTCTATCGAATCCCCGCAGAAATCCAGGGGGGCCCCAGCTGAGAATAGCTCGTGCTCGACATAGGTCCCCTTCCCCTCCTCCTACTCCTTCTCCTCCTCTCCCATTCCTTCAGTTTAGGATTTTACCCTCTCTTTTTCAGTCCTACCTAGAGAACATCTGGATATCTTTCTCTAACACGCTACGATAGAGAAATTCTCGTCTCTCTCTCTCTCTCTCCCTCTCTCTCTCTCTCTCCCTCTCTCTCTCTCTTCTACTTTACAGTTCTCGTTTCTCGGTACTCTATTTGTTTCTCGTTTCTTCTGGCGAGACAGACGACTTGGCGCGCGTGCCATTTTACGTCCTACTACCGACCTATTCATTCTTTCACTCAGTAGGCACTCACTCACTCACTCACTCACTCACTCACTCACTCACTCACTCACTCTTATCGTTATCTTCTTCCTACTCTATTCCTTCGTTTTTCTTCCTTTCAATGAGAACTGATAATAATCCTCGTTCATTTTCTATATCGTTGGGAATAAAATTGTTAACAAGATAAAAAATATAAAAGGCAAAATAAAACGAAACGAACGAAACAATGACAGCGTCAAAAAAGAAAAAGAATAATATGATGATAATGATGATGATGATGATGATGATAATAATGAAAGAAATTAAATTTAATTGAAAAAAAAAAAAGAAAGAAAGAAAAAACCTAGGTCATTAGAAAATAATCGACGAATGTCTATCGTAAAAAAGAGAATAAGAAAATGTATTGTCTATTAAATTCTAATTAAAAAAAAAAAAAAAAAAAAATAAGAAAAAAAAAAGAAAAAGAAAAGAGAGAGAAAGAAGAAAGAGAAAGAGAGAGAAAAAAAAATGAACAAAGAAGAAAAACGATAAAGAAAAAGTAACCAAAGAAGGGGATATATGAGAGTTTTGTATGTCGAGCGATACTCGACAATTTGTCCGATCAGCTGATCGACGTTAGAGCGATGTAATTGTGCACATCATAAGTAGTAGGAGTAGTGGGGATACGACAAGAGCGCCAACAATTCTCATCGTGGCGAATAGTCGAAGCTATTCTCAGTCACCTCCTACGCTTAGGGAATCCAACGAACGAGACCAACAGTCCGGTTCCGATGTTCCCGCGCGACGGTGGACGATCGAGAGTGCTCCTCTCGATCCGCCTACTGCAAGAATCCATCCTCTCTACTACTACCAATACTACTATTATTACTACTACTACTATTACTACTACTACTACTACTACTACTACCAATCATTTCCTCCTACTCTTCTTCTACTTCTACCTTTACGTCCACCACTCTACCTCTACCTTTTTATTCTCCTCCTCCTCCTCCTCCTCCTCCACTTCTACGTCCACCTCCACCTCCTCCCCCTCCCCCTCCAATCCCCCTCTTTCTTCGTCGTCGTTTGTCGTTCTTCTTCTGTAACGTCGTCGATTCGAACTCGTCGTTGAACGCGACTCCGCGTCTTGTTGTCACGAGCTCGCGAACGGGAAGTTGTATATTCGTTTGTGTTTCTCTTGTTTCGAGTGATCAAAAATAAATATATAGATATATGTATGTATATGATATATATATATATATATATATATATATATATATATATATATATATATATATATATATATATAAAATAATAAATATGAATGTTATATTTATAAATAGGTAATATGTATTACGTCGTTTAAAACGTCGGTGTAAGCTGAAAGTGGGGAATATCGGTAATACGAGTATTCTTTTTTCTTTTTTTTTCTTTTTTTTTTCTTAATGGCTGCGATTTTTTTCTATTTTTTTTCGTTCGTCGTCATTTCTTTTCTTTTTTTCTCTTCGTAAATATATACATATATATATTAGTGGATAATATGTTATATTTATTAAAAACATCGCAGCAGAGTTGATAAATGAGAATGATCGTTAATTCGATTTGTTTTTGCATTTATTTATAAATATTAATTTATAAATATTGTCGATAATATAAATTATTTTGATCGAAACGTCTATGGTGATGTTTCGTGTTTACTAAAAATGAAGATCGATAATACGATTTGATTTGATAATATCTTTTTTCTTTTTTCTTTTCTTTTTTTTTTTTTCTTTCACATTTTTTATTTCATTTCATTTCGTTTCGTTTTGATTGACATTATCAAAAAGTTATCGTTCTTTTCTTTCTCTTATTTATTTACTTATTTGTTTATTTGTTTATTTATTTATTTATTTTTAATGAAGACGTCAATAGGTATATATATATACATATTTGTTAATTCGTAGAAAAATATTGTCTATCGCATCTACGTGCATTCGTGTTTTCGTGAGCTGACACAGTTTTATATTTATTTCTTATCTTAGCTTAAAAAAAGAAAAAAAAAAAAAGAAAAAAAAAGTAAAGGAAAAAAATAAAGGAAAAAAAAAAAAAAAACTTGCTTGTCAACGATTAACCGCCAACTAACGTCAAAAGTGACAAAATTGCTAACGTTACCATTTGTCTATCCAATAAAATCAGAGTTATAGTCGATTTAAAAGAAAATAAATATGATTGCTCTCTTATACGTAATTTATGTTTATATAAAAAATTTAATCGAGAGAAAGTGAGAGAGAGAGAGAGAGAGAGAGAGAGAGAGAGAGAGAGAGAGAGAGAGAGAGAGAGAGAGAGAGAAATTAATTGGCGTTAGAAAAGTCTATATACGAAATTTAGAATCATAGAATCCTCGATCTTAGCTATTTATCGTAAAATTTAAGACTAAGTTAAAATTGAAGTGTGCTATAAATAAGTTAGATAAAAGTAGATTAAAAGTTAAATAGATTAGATTTTTTTTTTTCGTGGATGGTGGTATCCTGTTCGATGCTTGAGTATATATATATATATATATATATATATATACATATGTGTGTGTGTTATGTGTGTTATCATTCCTCATTGAGAAGAAATTAATGAATTAGATCGGTTGTGAACGACGAATGGTTAATTTTATCATTTGTGAAAAGTATTTTTATATCCATTATTATTAGAAATTTTTTTTCTCTCTCTCTCTCTCTCTCTTTCTCTCTTTTTCATTCTCATTCTTTCATTTTTTCTCATTTTCCTTATAAACATTTGTACATAATCGAACGTGTATATTATACATACACACATTGTTTATACCTATTCATTTAGTTATGTATATGTTTATCTCATTCTCACATATAGCTACAAAACAGTGGAAGAGTTCGATAACTTTTGAGATTCTCGCCAAGGATGATCTTTCACCTTGACGTCTTGATCTATCTCGAAGGAAGATCTTTTCTTTCTCGAGGATAGCGTTTATCGCGTGCGTGTATATTCACGTTCCCACGAAGAGTCGAATCTTCTGTTCATACGCTTTCCTCCCCCTCCTCCTCGTCCTCCTCCTACGCCCCTCCTTCTCTCTCTCTCTCTCTCTCTCTCTCTCTCTCTCTCTCTCTCCTTCTTTCTCTTTATTTTTTACAAATTAAATGTAATTTTCTATCTATGAATTTTCATCTTTTTTAGGATACGAGGATGAGAAAATCTCTTTCTCTCTCTCTCTCTCTTCTTCTTCTTCTTCTCTGTTTTTTACAAATTAAATGTAATTTTCGATTTATGAATTTTCATCTTCTTTAGTATACGAGGATGAGAATCTCTCTCTCTCTCTCTCTCTCTCTCTCTCTCTCTTTCTTCTTCTTATTCTTTATTTTTTACAAATTAAATGTAATCTTCGATCTATGAATTTTCATCTTTTTTAGAATACGAAGGTGAGAAAATCTCTCTCTCTCTCTCTCTCTCTTTCTCTCTCTTCAAAAAAAGAAAAGTTTCTCTCATCTTTGTCTATTCTCTTTTCTTCTTATTCTTCTTATTCTCTCTCTGTTTCTCTCTCTGTTTCTCCCTCTGTTTCTCTACCATCTCTATCCGTAAACGCGTCCGTTTCTCTCCTTTGTAATATACCCGAAGCTCGTCCTCGTCGTCCTCGTCGTCTTCGTCGTCTTCTTCGTCGTCGCACGAAAGTGAAAACCAGTTATATACCCTGTCGTGTTCTCTTGCGCGACTCCTTCGTTTCTTTTCCGTATTTGGCCGAGCATTGAGCTTCTACAATTCTCAAAAGAAGTTATGCTCTTAGGTAGTGTATAGGTAAAAACAATTTTTCCTCAACGTTTACAGACAGGGTAGAAGTATATATATATATATATATATAGGTGCTTCACCTTCTTTTTCTTTTTTCTTTCTCTTTCTCTCTCTCTCTCTTTTCTTTTCTTTTTTTTTTGTTCGTCGCTCGATTTCTGTCAATCGATTTATCCGTGACGAACGCGTGTCCTAATATCGATTCTTTCGATATCCACGAATTATCCTCGTCGAAATATTGTAAAAAATTTCGAAAAAATATTGAAAATGTATTAATCATTCGTATATCGGTATATATGGTATAATTATTATGTTTGTAATTAGCTCATTGTAATAGAATTTTTCTTGGTTCGTTAGAGAAAGAAAAAGAAAAAAAATTGAGATCGAAAAAAAAATAAAAGTCGGATTATATAAAATATGAAAATATTATATCGTATTACTTATGTCAATAATATAATTACATGAATTACTAAATGAGTATAATATGTTATTGCATATACCGATGGTAAAAGTAATATATATATATATATATATATATATATAATCTTTTAATATCGATATGTGACCAAAAGTTACATGA
>NC_060963.1:3637500-3647500 GCF_910589235.1 Vespa crabro
CACTTTTCTTTCTTTCTTTTTCTTTTTCTTTTTCCTTTTTTTTTCTCTTCTTTTTTCTATTTTTTTTTCTTCTTTTTTTTTCTACAGATTATTTGGAAAAAAGAAATAAAATGAAGAAAAACAAAGAATATTTCGTTTTCGTCACTTTTAATTTATTTAATTGTACGATAATAAATAGATAAGGACAATTTGCAAATTAACGTCGTACCGATGTAATTATGACTAATAATTTAGAGAAGAAAAAAAAAAAAAGAAAAAAGAAAAAATAAACGAAATCTATCGTTGAAACGAATTCGATACTTCTAATGTTAACTTTTTTTTTTTTTTTTTTTTTTTTCTTTCATTCTCCTTTAGAAAAGAATCGCTCGAGAAGATTTACATTTCGTAGACACCCCGTATATGAACTCTAGCCGCCTCTAGTCGAGTGGCCTTCGCGATTTCAGATCACGTAACGCGTTTCCTGAAATTAGATTTAATTGTGCAACTCACGAGGTCGCGTACGGATTATTGTTAACGTTTCGAAGCACCATGGCTAATAAATACTATGATAAAATTCATTTTCGCTTCCCTTTTTGAATTGACCAAGACGAAGCTCTTTGACTTTCTATATATATATATATTATTATGCGTATTAATTATGATGACATTTATCATCTGACGGAATACGATATATTAAGATCATTAGGATTTTATGATTAGAAATTGAATTTTTTTTTCAGGCCTTTACTACGATCTCCTGCTTTTTTTTCCTCTCTCTCTTTTTTTTTTTCTTTTTTTTTTTTTTAATCCACGAATTTATCAACACAATTATTATTTATGGTGTTTCCGAACATTCAACTTATTTAATTCAAGTTATTTATTATATATATACATATACGTATATATATATATATTTCTTTTTTATTTTTCTTTTTTTTTTTTTTTCATAATTGCATAATTTTTCTAATTAAAAAAAGAAAAAGGAAGAAAAAGATTTGTTTTCTTTGGTATATCCAATCACGAAAATCATAATTATTAATACTATTCTATCGTGTATGATAATTTTGTATAAAATTAGCATGAAATTTGTTTGCTGTGATTAATAATAGCAAACGAACTTTTTTTATATCAGAATCGTTCAAACGATATTACATAAATATATAATTAAATCACAGATTTTTTTTTTTTTTAATTTTTATATTAGAAATGAAATATAAATGAATAAAAAATATCTTACTAATGTAGTAGATAATTTTAAGATTTATTTATTTATTTATTTATTTGATGTTTCGCCAACAAAATTTGGAATCTAATTTTTTTATATTTTCTTTCTTTCTTTTTGTTTTTTCTCAATTCATTTAATTCATTTAAATGAAATTATTTGTAATGTTTACCTTTTTAAAAATAATTATTCTTAATTAAATAATGAAGCTCATAACATAAATATTGAATTGGTGCCAAATTGATGAAATGTATTTGTTATTTTTGATTTAATAAAATAATCTACAACGTTACTAATGTATTTCAATTTTAATCGTTTTTCATTTTTCTTTTCTTTTCTGTCTTTTCTTTTTTTCTTTGTTTTCTTTTTTTTTTCCTTTTTCTAACAGATTATTTTTCGGAAGTTAATAAGATTTGGCACAAATGATCGGCTCATATAGCGTACGATGATCCTTAAAATATATAAGAGCTCTTATAGCCAGTCGCTAACTCGAAATACCGTAGAGAGACGCGCCTTTGGTATCTTGAATCTTCTCTATTTTAAGCATGGCTATATCCTCACACCGAAAACGTCTTCCGTCGGGAAAGAGAGAAAGAGAAAGAGAAAAAGAAAAAGAGAGAGAGAGAGAGAGAGAGTTTGTTTTGCTCGTTAAAGGTCGATTCACACGCATATCAGTTCTCTTCGTTTCTTCATTTCGATCAGATTTCAGTTTCAGTGATTTATATTCATGAAATATCATTTATAATATTATATAACATAAATCTATATTTCTGTTCGCCATTAGTTCACACACACATATACATACACACACACATAAAAAAGATTGCAAATAGATATCGATGTTTCGTCAATCAATAAGAAAAAAAATAATAATAAATAAAAAATAAAAATGTCTTCTCGTAAGTTATCAGTATTTTATATATTTTATATATATATATAAAATTATATAGTATTTTCATAAGTATTATATATATATATATATATATATATATATATATTTTATATATAGTATTTTGTATATATATATATACAAAAGTATTATTTATAATTATAATTGTAGTAATTAAATAAAGGAGGGAGAGAGAGAGAGAGAGAGAGAGAGAGAGAGAGAGAGAGAGAGAGAGAGAGAGAGAGAGAGAGAGAGAGAGTTTCAGAACTATGAATCTGACAGTATTAATCTGTGCGTGAAAAAGAATATTGGAAAAATGTTTTTTTTTTCTTTTTCTTCTTTTTTGTTTCATTTTTTTTTTTATCTTTCCCATCAAAACTCTTTGATAAAATAATTGGGCGAATATATTTTTTTTTTCTTTCTTTTCTTTTTTTTTTTCCTTTTCTTTGTCAACGATTCGTCTCATTTCTCGGGATAAAAGTTGTGAAATTTGAACATTTCTCGTTCTTTTTTCGTTTCTTTTTTTTTCCTTCGTAAAAAAAGAAAAAAAAATAACTTTCTGGTCACGTTTTCAATAATATTTTCGATAGGATATAAAAAGAATTTTACAATCGAATTGATCCATTGATTTCAGTTGAATAAATCTCTGACAAAATTATAATCACTTATTTTTGATAATAGCAAGAAAAAAAAACATATATATATATATAAATAAATAAATAAATATATCTCCGTGAGAAACATTCCTCG
This sequence comes from Vespa crabro, assembly GCF_910589235.1. Taxonomy (NCBI): domain Eukaryota; kingdom Metazoa; phylum Arthropoda; class Insecta; order Hymenoptera; family Vespidae; genus Vespa; species Vespa crabro. The sequence continues at coordinate 3,640,341 of NC_060963.1, forward strand.
AACAAAAAATGATTTTTAGATTAGGCGAAAAAATGTGAAGATTTTTTTATATCTAAAAAAAAGAAAAAAGAAAAAAGGATTAAAAGAGAACAAAAAAATTATAGTGAAACAACATTCTTCGACGTACATAACTTAAGAAGAGACATTTTAAAGGTCGATTCACACATTGCCAATTGAATTTCTCGATTTGATCTCCATTTCGACATGTTTCTCGGCCGTAGTGATGATTTAAACGCAATTGCATGTAATTTAAATGTTACGCACACTCACACATTTTTGTTCGGTCTCTTCGATCGTTACACCATATCTTTTTATTTTCATATTTTCGTTGTATCAACGATTGCATTTCTTTTTCCTTTTTTTTTTTTTTTTTTTAATTATTTATTTATTTTTCTTTTTTTTTTTTTAATGACCAATAAAATTCCGATAACTAATTGCAATCTTTTGAGCGTATATATGAAAAGAAATGTATGTATGTACAAAAAAAAAAAAAAAAAAAAAGTAGAAAAAGAAAGAAAACATACATTTTTCCAATATCCTCTTTCACTCACAGATTAATACTGTCAGATTCATAATTCTGAAGCTCTCTCTTTCTCTTTCTCTTTCTCTCTCTCTCTCTCTCTCTCTCTCTCTCTCTCTCTCTCTCTCTTTATTAAATCGCTACAATATCATTAAATTTTCTTTTCTTTTCTTTTTTTTTTTTTTTTCTAACGCGAGTCTCCCCTTTCCACGTAATAATCGATTCGATTTTGATGTACGTTGAAAAACATTGTATAGATATTTAAAAATATGTGAAAGAATCCTCAAAGGGAATTTGACGAAGTAAAAAAAGTGTTGAAGAAGAAAAAGAAAAAAAAAGAAAAAAAAAGAAAAATAAAGAAAGAAAAAACAAAAATAAACGAAAAAAAAGATCTTATTTCGAATAAATCCCTGTGTATTATTAATAAACGTCGATTTATCTCTTCTTAGGTTATTTCAATTCTTACGCATCCGCGATGTTATACGTACATACGTAGATACGTCCCACAAACGAGAAATGAATCGAATATAAAATCGTTATGAGAAAAATTATGGGATAGGATTAATGAGTTGGAGGAAGCAGGGAGAAGAAGGGGGGATTCTAACGAATGCCATGAAACGTTATCGTCTCGTCATTATACGTTAAAGAGAAGGACTAATATATTTTCGATTCGTTCGTATATAACGCAATAAAAATTCTCTTATCCTCGTTTAAAGTTACACTTTCGATTTGCCATAGTTGGTTGTGTTGTGTGATAATGATGGTAGTAGTTCGATCATGGTCTAAAAGGTATACACACACACACACACACACGCACACACACACACACACACACACACACACACACACGCACACGCACACACATATATATATAGTTAGGCTAGTTGTGGCTATTGCTTCGTAACTAACTCGTCGTTGACATATTTCAAAGCTGATAGATCCAGTAAAAGGCAGATGTAACGAAGAGAAAATCTAAACGTTTTCTAATCAGTATTTGATATAATCTCGTCAAATCGAAATTCTCAAAAGGGGTGATTAAAAAAAAAAAAAAAAAAAAAAAAGAAAAAAAAAAATAAAAATGAAAAAAAAATAAAAAAAAAAAATAGACAAAATTACAACGAAAATATTTTCTCATAAAGTAAGTTATTATTTAATTATTGCAATGAAATATATCATGTACAAATATATTTCATATATACATGTATGCATTATAAATGTATATAGATTTTCTTATATTTATATATATATATATATATATATATATATATATATATATATATATATAAATTCACTACTTTTATATAAAAGAAATCGATATAGAATCCTTACTACGTATTGTATAAATTGTAATTCACATTAAATGTGTACAAGTACGTACAATACACGTACGTATATATATATATATATAAATACAACGGAAACGTTATTGAAACGAGTCTACACAATGTGTTACGGTACGTACAGGTAAACAAAGCGCTCGTTCGAAGGACAGCGCGGATCAGTACTATTCTAACCGCGGGATAGGTCGGTAACGTTATCAGATATTCCACGTAGTTTCATGTTACGATTGGCGTATTAATGTCCCATCGATTTACTCATCAAATAATTAATAATAATTAGAACTGTGATTAATGTTTTAACATTTTACGTTTATATATATATATATATATATATATATATATATATATATATATGTATAAACGTATCTGAAAAAAAGGAAAAAAGCGTAGGGTTAGCGAAAAAAAAAATTTTTTCTTTCTTCGTCCAGGAGAAATATAAGAATGAAAGAATTCGATAGAATATTAATAATCGTCATTGCTTCGTACAAAGAAAAAGAAGAAGAAAAAGAAGAGGAGGAGGAGGAAATGGTAGTAGTGGAGGAGAAGGAAAAGAGGAAAAAAGAAAAAGAAAATAGACGCGTATAGATAAAGAAAAGAAAAAAAGAAATCTTGTTTATTATATTTTCAATGAAAAGTGAGATTGGAGATCAGCGATAATTCAAGTTGTTGTTTTTGTTGTTGTTGTTGTTGGTTGTTGTTTCGTGATTACTTAAATGTTTATTAATCGTTTAACAGATAACTTGTTTTAATTAACGATCGTTGGATCCATTTGCTCGTGTATCGTTTCTATAAACGAATATAAAATCCGTGACACGAATTGAAAGAGGTAGAAAAAGAAAGAGAGAGATAAATAGATATAGAAAGAAAGAAAGAAAGAGAGAAAGAAAGAAATGACTCGACGTCGACGTTTTGATCGCGTTGGACCGAGACTAGTGGAAAAGTGAATTTACTAAGTGTTGAGGTGTTTGGTGAGTTCGTGCGATCGATCGATCGGCCGATTGATCGATCGATCATGCAGGCAACCTCGACGGAAAGTGCCTCGCCCGGTGGACGAAGACTCTCACGAAGCTTTCATTCCTGTCTTCGTGGTGCCGATCACGATGATCTTGAATCAGGTATCTATATATACACACATATATATATGTATTATATATATGAAATGTGTGTGTATGCTTGTATATATATATATATATATATACATATATATAGGATATAGATATAGAGATCTATCTGATAGAAATGTCAATTTTTGTTTAATTTGTTTGCGAATACGTTTGTTCGTTTATGTATACGTGTATATATATATATATATATTTTTTTTTTTGTCAATTTGTAATATAAAGAAAATTTATGTGTATAAATCGTAATTAAATTTTGTAATAATAGTAACAATAATAATAATAATAATAATAATAATAATAATAATAATAATAATAATAATAATAATAATAATAATTTGATTTGTGCGTGTTGCTTATGTTAAATAATTTTTAATGATCGTAAAAACATATTAAATAAATAATTGGATTATATGTCGAGTTGGATTGAGGCAATAGTATTTAAGCGATTTGAAAAATTAATTATACTTCTTCTTCTTTATTTTTTTTTTTTTCTTCGGAAAGAGAGAGACAGAGAGAAAGAGAGATCATACGATAATTACTTTTTCCTCGAATTCTGAAACCACGATTATTCTAGTTTCCAAACAAGAAAGCTCAAAAAGAGAATCGCAAGAAACAGGGTGAAGAGATTGTGTGTGTGTCAATGATTTGTAAAATCATCTTATATAGAAACTTTTCTATTTTATGATAAATCGATTCGTTCTATTAATTTTCTAAAATATTATTATATCGACAAATGGTTAACATATAAACCATAATATATACAACTAATCGTACGAAATGATATTTGAAGGGTAGTACACGATCGATCGAGTTTACAAATATAATGTTTCACTCTAAAGTGTTTCTAACGGCAAAGAAATACGTTCGTACGTACGTACGTATAAACATAAAATACACACATGCATGCATACATATATATATATATATATATATATATATATATACATATATACATACATACTACATCCTTTAAGAAGAAGTACGTTCGTTCGTTTCTGGTCCAGTGAAGAAGGATGCTGTAGAGGGGGACACACACTTACATACATATACTTAAATAAATATATGTATATATATATATGTATATACATATATACATATACATGTAAAGATAGGTAGGAACATCTTATATGCTGGCACCCACGTGACATACATTCTCGGCACTTAACGCGCGAGCGTACACGCTTGATCTCGCACGAACGAGGCGGGATCGCCTTTTAATATTTACTTTCATAGCCAGCGCCTCCGTTCGCGACAGTACGCTTCTTGCTCTCCGATCTGTAAGCAGAGAGGAGATCGAAACTGAGTGTCTGATTTTGTTCCTTCCTCTTCCTCTTCTTCTTCTTCTTCTTCTTCTTCTTATTCTTCTTCTTTATCATCATCATCATCATCATCGTTTTCATCATCGTCGTTGTCATCATCATCATTAAAATCATCATCGTTATCATCGTCTTTTTTGAAAATTAATTTCTTTGTTCGTGAATTATTATAACGAAGGATTGATTTGTTATTCTGGCGTGAATTTTATTCTTTTTTCTTTTCTCTCCTTTTTTTTTGTTTATTTTTATTCATTTATTTATTTATTTCTTTTTTTTTTTTCTTTTTTTTTTATTTCCAATTAAATTTTTCATGCATTTGCGTGCAATTCGCTGTGAACAATTTTAATTATATCCATTGACAAGATATCGGTTTATTATTATTATTATTATTATTTTTGTTTTGTTTTTTTCTTTTCTTTTTTTTTTTTTTTTCTTTTCTTTTAATATTCGTCTGCGCTGAGATTGATTTTTACACACATATATATATATATATTTTCTTTTTTCTGTTTTGTTTTTAATGTGAAAATAATATTGATGGATGTTGATCAATTGATGCATTTATCGTTATCACTGTGTCTCTTTTCTCTTTCCTTTATTTATTTTTTCTTTTTCTTTTCTTTTCTTTTTTTCTTTTTTCTTTCTTCTTTTTTTTTTTTTTTTTAAATGCGTATCCTGTCACTCGAGTTTATCGCGAGTTTAATTCGAAACATTTTCGATCGATTTAATTCCTTGGAAGATTTATCTTCTTAAGCGTATTATATATACATACGTGCTTGTGATTTCGTATAATAAGTGTGTGTTTTGAGCAATTTGTCCTTGAACAATTACGTTTTATTATATTTATACATAATTTATATATATATATATATATATATATATATATATATTTTATTAATCGCAGTGATGCATTCGTTCGTTGTTATTTTTATAAAGTGTTCGAATTGTTGTGATCAATGATCATGTATTTTTTATTCGTTCGTTGCTTATGCGTTTATTTGTTTCTCGATTCTTAATATGAATGATACGATCGTTTCTCGTTGATTATTAATTGCAAAAAAGACACGATTTTTTTTTTTTTTTTATTTATTTAATCGAGATGTCACGGCACGTATGATAATTAATTGTCGAAAATTATCGTGACTTTCTTTTTGCTACGTTCAATCGAATTGGAAGAGGAAGAAGGAGGATCGAGTAGTGTTTTTATTTTTATTTTTTATGTTTCCCTTTTTTCACAAGAAATTCAAACAAAATGAGAATTCGATACGTCTCCCAGGATATTGCGTCGTGTACCAAACGTATGTATAATATTTTCTAAATGATTTTATTTTAACTTTTTTCCCTTTCATTTCTCTCTATTTTTTTTTTTCTTTTTACCATCGCATTAATTAAAGTGAGAGATATTTAAAAACGAAGAAAAAAGAATAAAAATGCAAAAAGAAAAAAAAGAATTATATTTTTATTGGAAGAAGATATAATTCGGAGCATACAGAGACAATTCGGAGGAATAATTTTTTTTTTTTTTTTTTTTTTTTTTTTTTTTTTTTTTTTTAATAGAAACGAGATTCGTACGCGGATAATCTCGAAACGTTGATGGAACTCTTCGTTAAGAAAATAATTTATCTGAAAAAGTAAAATTTCTGTATAAACGAGATGGACGAATGTACGGACAGTGGCAAACACATTGACGAAAATAAATTCGTTGGGATATAAAAAAAAAAAAAAAAAAAAGGAAATAATTATTCAAAAGAAAGAAAGAAAAAAAAAAGATAAAAAAAAAATAATAATAATAATAATAATATTTTTTCCCGTCGCATCGAGATTAATACGGGCTGAACTTGAGGAAAAACTCGTTATTTAAAAAAAAAAATAGAAAAGAAAAAAGAAATTATATGCTACCTTTAAAAAAAAAATATTCTGACGGAAACGAGACCTCGAAATAAAAAGGGAGAGAAAGAGAGAGAGGAGGGGGCGGGATAGAGGGAAGGAGGGAGATGGAGGGAGAAAAAAAAATTATTCTACGTAAAAAAGAAAGAATAATATTTTTGTTAAAATTAAATTCGAACGATCTGGTTTAACATATCGAGATCAAACTTGTTATTGAAAAAATAATTATAAAGTATATATATATATATATATATATATAACATTTTTCTATAGAAAGATCGACGTATGGATAATCGAATGAGAGATAAGCTGCTTATAAAGAAAAGAGAAAGAATATATATGTAAATTCTATATATATATATATATAATATATATATATATATATATAGAAATAAAAGAAAGCTACATTTTTTTCTCTCCATTTTTTTTTCTTTATATTTTTTTCTTTTTTTTTTTTTTTTTTTTTTTTTTTTTATTTTAATTATATATATATATATAGAAACAAGATTAGAACAACAGGCATATACATATGTACCTACGTGATACTGATGATATCGAGAAGGAAAAAAAAAGCGAATAATTTCGTTGTGCGCGAGGCCGAATATTTTCGTATAGAATAAAAAAAAAAGAAAAAAAAAGAAAAAGAAAAAGAAAAAGAAAGAGAGAAAAAGAAAGATAGAAAGATAAAGGAAGATGGGAATGTTTAAAGAAAGAAAGAGAAAGAAAGAATAGTAGTAATGATACTTGAAACGTTAACTGTCCCATAGAGACGTCGTAAGACCGAGTCAGAGAGAAAGAGAGAGAGAGAGAGAGAGAAAGAGAAAGAAAGAGAGAGAGAGAGAGAGAGAGTGAATGATCGTTATAAATACAAAGTGTAGGCGCTATGGCGCGGCTAATAGGATAAATACACGAAGAGAGTCGCTTTTATTGGCTCATTGGATGAATCCTCTTCTCTCGTTCGTTCTTCGAAAGAACCCCA
>NC_060963.1:3652500-3657500 GCF_910589235.1 Vespa crabro
GATACCGTATTCTTCGATCTTGTATTCTTCGTCTTTCCTTCTTACGCAAGCAAATCAATTTCTACTTCAAATCCATTCTAATCTATTCCTCCCCCCCCCTTTCTCTCTCTCTCTTTCTCTCTCTTTTTCTATCTCTATCTCTATCTCTATCTCTCTTGGATATCCATTCTAATACTTCTAACGTTTCTAACGTGATCGCGTGACTCATAGAAATTACTTCCAACGTAATCGCGAATTATTTGTGTACATCTATATATATATATATATATATATATATATATATATATATATATATATATATATATATATATCTGCAAATAATATACCGCAAAATTAAATTGAATTTTACATATTAAAAAATATTCCTATTGGTCGTCGTTATTTTTAATGTTCGAATAAATGGAATTTTAGCCGTAAAACGATTATTTCAAATCTTCTTTATTACATTTGCAAAATAATATTATACACGTTTTCACGAAAACTTTTTCTATTATTGGAATATCACGATTAATAAATATACCACGAATTTCTTATCGTTTGTTGAGAAAAAAAAAGAAAAAAAAGAAAAAAAAGAAAAAAGAAAAAAAGAAAAAAAATTATGTTTCGTTAAACGATTCACATAAACGGATCTCTTCCTACTTTGATACGATGATAAATATACATGGTGGCCGCGTTATAAAGGGACTTGAATATTGATATTAAAATGGATAGAAAATGTAAAATAATTTTTTTACAATTGTGAATGTAACACAAAAATCTTTCAATGGCCATCTTTTTTATACTGAATAACAATATATGGATATTAATATTCATAAAAAAAAAAAAAAGAAACAAAAATTAAAAAAAATTAAAAAAAAGAAGAAAAAATATACAAGAATGTTCTCTTCGTGTATAAAAAAAAAAAAAGTAAATGAAAGTAGTCAGTCAGTCGTGTTGTTGTTGTTGTAACGTGTTACGTTTTCTTATTTACTTTGTAGTAAGTGTAATATTGTTACGAAAAGTCAATGTAATTTTCTCACTCTCTCTCTCTCTCTCTCTTTTTTGCTTATAAAAGGAGTTTGAAAAAAGTATGTGTGTGGGATATTCGTCACAATGGGATTGGTGTTTCATCGAGTGACGCACGTCTTGTTTCTTGGCTTTTCATTCTTTCTCTCTCACTCTCTTTCTCTCTCTCTCTCTCTCTCTCTCTCTCTTTAAGTTTCCTTTTCTTCTTCCCAAGAAAGGGGCGTGGCTCAGCGTATGGTTTCACTTGCATCTATCTACACATTGGGGAACTCTTCTCGAGTCGAGCGTCTCCTTTCTCGATTCTCTCTCTTTCATCTATGTACGTTTTCGTTTACTTTCACGTCAGGGATGTAGTTAGTATCGAAAACTTTAATGTTTAATGATTTTGAAAATATTTCTTCTTCCTTCTTTTTTTTTTTTTTTTCCTTTTTTTTCTATTTATTTCCTTTTCCTTTCTCTCTTTCATTCTTTTCTTCCATTATCTTTTTATTCGTAATTTCGATTCACGTCGAATAATTTAAATCGGTCACGGAGGAACGTAATGAGTTCTTTTTTCTTTTCTTTTTTTTTTGTTTTTGTTTTTTTTTTTCTTTTTTTTTTCTTTTTTTTTTTCCCCGTGAACATTTTATTCTTGGAAGAAAACGTCATAATAAATGCAAATGTTAGTTTTGAAAAGGATATCGGAAGTTGATTTTGTTAGTTGCCTGTCCGGCACGCGCCTTATAACGTTCCGTTATTTCCTGTCCCTCAGGAATCGTCTCGTTTCAATGCGTTTGCTAAGATGGCGCTGTTGTTGTTGTTGCCATCGAAGCTCTCATTGCGTTCATTTTATCGATTAAGATCGCAAACTAACGTATTATGTACGTTCGTCTCTCCAATTAATTTCGTTTATTTTGCTCCATTAAGAGATTATTTATTAAATTAGACGTAGAAGTTTCTCAATTATTTTTTCTTTTTTTTTTTTTTTTTTTTCCCATTGTTATCAGTAGAAACGTAATTGAGAAATTTTCTTGATTAACAATGGCGGGAAATTTTGAAACCGCCCCTTTTTTTTTTTTTTTATTGTAGAAACAAATCTATCGACGTTTATATTGATATTAATAATTGGGATTAATAGGAAATGTTTTTATTAGCATGCTTTGACAAATTTTAATATTATTATTATTATTATTATTATTATTATTATTAACGAACGAATATGAATTTATTTATTTTTTATTATACAAAAGTCGTATATAAGCTTTTTCTTCTTCTTTTTCTTCTTCTTTTTCTTATTATTATTATTGTTGTTGTTGTTGTTGTTATTGTTTAGAATTTTGGATTATTCATTTTTCTTGTCAATCGTATTCTTCTGAGATTTATTAGCTTCCCATTTGTTTATTTCATTCAACCATTCTTCTTCAGAACCACAAAACGTGGATGGCATCAATCGGTCCAACTTGTTATAATAAGTGGTCCATTTGTCGATGAAATAAGTCCCTAGATCGCATTTTGGTAAGGGGATCTCTTGGCAGGATTCATCTTGTTGGGATTTAATTTTTTATAGGGGAAAACAAAATTATCATTATTATTATAATTTCTTTTTTTAGCTTATTAATTTTTATTTAGATTGTATATGTGCAATATATATATATATATATATATATATATATATACATACGACCACAGAGACTACGAGGACAATCATGCTGAAGACCATTTCGATGATAACAATCACAATCGAGGAATACTTGACCCCCAAAGAGTTCTCTTGATTTGATTCGTTTCAAATAACGTTTCTTTTTATTCGTCGATAAATTTTTTTGCGGCTTCTTATTCTCAGAAACTCGTGATGATGCCTTTCGAGATGTTCGATTTGATCGTACATCTTGAACAGTCTTATTCTGTAAAAATTTGTAATAAGTATGATCGTTATTATGACGATTATATTGTACCTTAATATTTTAACGTAATGCATAAATGGATAATGGAAAATAATTAATATCCTTATTGTACGATTATATACGCCATAACGTATACTTAATAACGTATACATGGGTAATAGAATATTATTATCCTTATTCTACTATAATATACATTTTAACGTGTACATGAATAATGCAGAATTATTATCCTTATCATACATTATGATTATATGTCATAATCCTTTTAACGTGTACATACATGCATATATATATATATATATATATATATATATATATATATATATATATATACACGAATGATATAATATCATTATCCTTATTATAATATGAAATGTGTATGTATAAACATTTTAACATTGAAAAATATTATAATTTTTAAGTTCGTCTTTATAATGGTGCAATTGAATTTTTATTTAATATAAATAAATCATGGTACGTTTTTTTATAATCGTTTTTTAATTAAATATACAAGTAAATAAATGAAAATGTATTCGATCGAATTAAATCCGTTCGACGATATATATATATATATATATATCGTTCGTACAGTTCAATATCAATCGTTTATCCTATTCCTTTAACATTGTTCCATCCTATTACTGTAACATTGTTCTTTTATTTTACGTTTGAGATCAGGGGACAAGGGTAAAAAACAATCGTCCTGAAGGCCATTCCTTTTCGAACGACAAATTCGATATTTTTCTAATTTACTCGCTGAAACGTAATCCTTGTAAAATTCTAAGGAATCTTGGGAACAACGTATTGATGGTGTTAATTCTTTTTTAGAAATTAATTTTTTACGAAAGGAAGGACATTCCACGGTTCTCGAATTATTATCATCGACGTTTCCTTTATCTTCTACGTTAATTTTCGTCGAACAATCTCTCGTTTTGTCCGATGCAAATTTGTCCGTTCGCTTGTTGCAACATGTCGTCGAGCAAATACCATTTTCTCGTTTTTTTTTCGATCGATCGGTATAACAACATGGAGGATGATAAATCATTCGTGATTGCGTCGAATCCAAACCGTTTCTAGGTAAACAATATTCTAATGGTAATTTTTCAATTGTTTTATCGTTTACGGTATAATTAATAGATTCGCAACATGGCGATATCGGTTGACATATTAAAACTTTTTTGGATTTGAAAATATTTTCTAGAATTTCTTCATCTCCTTCGATAATATTTGAACATTTTTTTTCTTCTTTTTCTTCTTCTTCTTCTTCTCTTCTTTCTCTTTCTTCTATTTCTATTATTTCTTCATCTTCTTTTTCTTCTTCTTCTTCTCGTTCTTCTTCTTCTTCTTCTTCTTCTTCTTCTTTGGTTGGTATACATATGAGTTTAATACGATGAGATCGGGGATATGTTTTTTGATTATTACAAACATCTAGAGTTTTTTCAAGAATTGATCCATCGCAATATATCTTCGAAATGGGACTCCCATTATTATTATTATTATTATTATTATTATTATTATTATTATTATTATTATTATTATTATTATTATTATTTTTATTACAAATCTTTTTTGATTCTAAGGTGCAAGTTTTAAGCAAACGAACGTTGTTATTATTTCGTTTGGAAGTTTCTTCAATTGGGCAAGAAGTTATTCTAAACAACGTTAAAAATTAATTTAATCAATGAAATATATTATATACATAAATACGTGTATATATATATATAAATTACCTAGAACATGATCCAGTTGGCATGTGTTTGATTTCAACACATAGATCCATCTTATGATTGTTTATATTCGAATTTGGTCCTGGCACTTGAAGAATCTGAGCCACTGGTCGATTAAAGTTGTCTAAACGACATTCCAGTATCGTACATCCCGAGGGATAGTTTCGACAGGTGGTCAACGTGGATATGGGTAAAACAGTAGTTGTAGGGTCTTCTTGGCCATGGTTCTGTCGGAATCAAATTACATGGACGTAGATCTTTTTTTCTTTCTGTCCCCTCGATCTCTATTTTCTCATTCTTCTTTTTTTCCCCCTTTTGGAGTCAATTTCTTAGAGAGACTTGAAGTCACATTTTCTTTTTTCTTTTATTATCTTTTTTTTCCTGG
>NC_060963.1:3662500-3665000 GCF_910589235.1 Vespa crabro
TTTTTTTTTTGTTTTCGTTCCCGTTAAAATTAGAATTGACCTTAAGAAGTTCGTCTCGAGCGTATAAACTTCGTACGGTCCGATCCCAAATGTTTGCATTTAAATTATCAAATCGTAGAATTAATTAGAATTCGAGTGAACTAAAGGATCAACGTTATTACAATATTTTTCAATGACGATTCGTTTGAACGTTATCATTCATATTTAAATATGGACGAGTTTGTAAATAAATAATGATGAAAAAAAAAAAAAAAAAAAAAGAACGAAAGGAAAGAAAGAAAGAAAGAATGAAAGAAAAGAGTAAATTAAAATGTCGCACGAGATTAATTATGTATGTAGGAACTTGCCGCATGAATTATTATAATTCGATATTAAATGCAACATGTAATCCATGATGCAACCCTCTCAAATGTCACTCCTCTTCTCTCCCCTCTCACGCTCTTTTCTCCGCGCCATAGCATTAATTCGTATAGCTTTTAATACTGTTAAAAAAGAATATCATTATTATTACTTCGTCCTGCCGTATGACCTGCCAATGTGATAAAATTATGATAAATAACGTGAGGAGACCTTCTTCTTTTTTTTTTTTTTCTTTTTTTCTTTCTTTCTTTTTCTTTTTTAAATTTCTCAATTTTGTTTATATTTAAATGAGTTTAGTTCGAAAGTCAATTTGTTTTATTTTTTTTCTTTTTTTTTTTCTAATTTTTTTTTTTCATATTTCGATATAGGATCAATCGAAAAATATTGATAAATGCTAATATTATAATTGTCTTATCTCTTTAAGACTTTAAATGTATGTATGTATTGTACATAAGTATGTGTGTATGTAATTTTTTTATGAAATTATTTTTATACGAATTATTTGAAGAAAAAAAAGTAAGAGAGAGATATGATTTTTTTGTGGATCATAAATGAATAATTATCAAATTTTTGAAAACCTTAAATAATTACGTGTTTATATTTAAATTTCGGTTGGAACATATCATCTTTTTATTTTTCTTTTATTTTTATTTATTCCCTCTCCCCCTCTCTCCAACTTCAAGAGAATTAAATTTTTGAAAAAGTATGAATAAATTAAATCAGATTGCGACCATAAATATCATTAAATAATTTTTATTTTTTTCCAAATTTCACTTTAAAAATAAATAAATAAATAAATATATATATATATATATATATATATATATAATATGGACCTTTTCCAAAATATTCGATAAATAAGATATTAATTTTCAAATTTATATTAAATATCCCGCTAATAATATCGTTAAAAGGTACAACGTTCGCGATTGGTCCGTCGAGCTTATATGGAACTTGAGGAAAGCGTAGTGTATGCCGTAGTGGCGCATGGATGATCACGTGACTCCGACAATTCCGAAGCTTCCATGAAGGGCCGTGCGTGGCGCTCGCATTTTGCTAAGAAGAAAATTCAACGCGCTGAACAGATAGTTGGGAGCGCTTCAACAGTGCGGATCTCTCTTGCATTCTCTTATCAATATTTTTTTTCTCTCTTTATAACTTGAACGTATTAACCAAGTTTCGTCTGTCTGTGCATATGTATATGTGTATGTGTACGTGTACGTGTACGTGTATGTGTATGTGTATGTGTATGTGAGTTTTTTTTTTTCCATACTCGATCAACATTTATTTTTCTCTTTCCGTTTAAATTATCGAAAGTGACGAGCATATATATATATATATATATATATATATATATATATATATATCATTTACTCGACATATTTGTTCGTACGATGAGACGATGAGATAACGACGTGTATCAAAAAAAAAAAAAAAAAACAAACAAACAAAAAAGAAAAGAAGAAAAAAGGATTATTTGTTTATTCATTTATTTAGTAAAGTCACTGATACCAATACGCGTTTATTTCGCGAATATCACTTACTCGGCGTGGGAAATTAATTTTTCTTATTCTTTTTTTTTTTTTTTTTTTTTTATTTATTTTCTTTTTTTTTCTCCCCTCTTTTTTTTCCTTTTTCCGTTCTTTTCGTACAGTGATATAAAAAAAAAAAAAAGGAAAAAAACAGGTGAAAAGATAAAAGTCGATGATTCATTTGAAATATAACGATGAAATGAATTTCGTTTGAATGTCGTTTTAATCGAAGAATTTTATTGAGTACATCGTGACTCTTTCGAGAAGGCAAGAAGATAGAAGAAGAAGAAGAAGAAGAAGAAGAAGAGGAGGAGAAGGAGAAGAAAAAAAAGAAGAAGGAAAAGGAAGAAGCTTTCGTCGATAGCTCTTTTTATCCTCTATCTTTATCTCCCTCGTTCTCTCTCTCTCTCTCTCTCTCTCTTTCACTTTCTAAATCGTTATGTCCTCGTGCAACACATGTTTCTCGTCTGGCTCCCAGGCCCGAAAGATCTTTCAAAGTCGGTCGAACGTGTTCAGGAATAAATCATTAGATGGAGCTCGTCGTTTAGGATTATAATTTCCTGTTTTTAAAAGAGCAATGTGTAATCACAAAAGAGACGACGATTGTT
>NC_060963.1:3675000-3692500 GCF_910589235.1 Vespa crabro
CGATTAAAACTTATGACGGTGCAAAATATGTGCTCGATATAAAAGAGAGAGAGAGAGAGAGAGAGAGAGAGAGAGAGAGAGAGAGAGAGAGAGAGAGAGAGAGAGAGAGAGGTCTTCCCAAAACATAATCCCCATGATTCACTTTGTTCTTTTTCTAGTCTGAACGAAAAGAAAAGAACGAAGAATAAACGATTCCCTTAAAGTTAGAAGAACGATATAGTTAAGTCCATAGATGAGATTATTGTCGAAATACGAAGGATAGAAGAAAAATGTCGGTGATTGTAGAAAAAAAAAAAAAAAGGAAAAAGAAAAGAAGAAGAATGAACATATGAATTAAGTCTTAAATGTATATATGAAAAAATAAAAATAAAATAAGATAGAATAGAAAAACGTAGAAATTTAATTTCGAGCGTGAAAAGGTCAAAATCCGAATCAAACGATGGTCCCAATCACCGCATGAGTAATTAACTCTTAAGCAATAAGTAGGTCGAGTAAATGGCAAGTGTGACTGGATGGAAAATGAAATAAAAAAAGAAAGAGAGAGAGAGAGAGAGAGAGAGAGAGAGAGAGAGAGAGAGAAAGAGAGATAAAGATAGAGATGGAGATAGAAAGACTATTAGAAGTAAAACATTCGATTCGATTTCCTTTCTCCGCTTATTCCCGCTTTCATGTATCATATAGTAAACGTGTAGATACTTCACTCGTCGACATTCATAGGCTAGTAAGGGGAAACCCTTCTATGCGTCATGGGCATATAAAAGCCCGAGGTGATAAGAACTAGAGCGTGCACTTTACGTATATATATATATATATATATATATATATATATATATATATGTATGTATGTAGGGTAAGAGTCTTATATGTACCACCATGAAAAGTAACGCATTTCTTCTCTTTCTCTCTCTTTTTTTTTTTTTTTTTTTTTTTTTTTTCTTTCTTTCTTTCTTTCTTTACAGAAACGTGATGCATGAATCATTCCCACTGCTGTTACTGTTACCTACTACTTACTATAACTACCGCTACTACTACTCACCACTATAACCTACTACTTTATATTCGCTTTTATGATCTTCAAAAAGGCCCCTCTATCTGCACCCTCCTCCTCCTCCTCTTCCTCCTCCTCGTCCTCATCTTGTCCCCACTTCACCCTCGCCCTTACCGTTGTCCGCCCATTCCTCTTTGGTCTTCTACAATCAACCCTTACTCCTCCCTCGTTCTTTTAACGAAATACATAATTAAAGCGACGTTAGGCCACTGAATAAGCCAGCTTTATTCATAGAGCCGAGACTCTTAGAAGGGACAGTCCGTTTAATCACGTATGCACGTTGCCATTTCTCGTTAAAGCATTGCTGAGCGACGATATCTAGGTCATAATGTTGTCTGAAATATCTCTCTCTCTCTCTCTCTCTCTCTCTCTCTCTCTCTCTCTCTCTCTCTCTCTCTCTTTCTCTTTCTTTGGTTTTCTTGATAAATGTCAGAGGTTCTAGTTTTTGTTCAGATAAAAAAAGAAAAGAAGAAGGAGAGGAAGAAAAAAGAATATAATGTAACGAATCGTTTTCCTTTTTCCCTCGAAAGTTATTACAGAACGAGTTTTTTTTCTCTTTTCTTCTTTTTTTTTTTTTTTGTGTGTAATATATCGATATCAATTTATCGATCGTTTTTACGAATTTTTACGTTGAACGATTTTTACAATTATTTCAATAGAATTTTTACAAATATAATATCGTACGGTATTATTATATGTATATGCCTATGTGTGTTCTCTTTTTTCTTCTTCTTTTTTACTAATATATAACAGTGAGAATTATATTTTATGTTATACATATATATATATATTTTATATATTTTTTTATTACGTTGATTGCTGTTATATAAACCACATTTTTCCACATGCATATATATATATATATATATATATATATATATATATATATATGTATATATCAGATTGTAAATTGTAATTACAATTATTAATATCTGTATTAATAAAATTTCAAACATATAATACAAAAAATGTTTGATAAATATGTTTGATAAAAATCAAACATATTTATGTAATAAATTAATAACTTGAAATAAAAATTAAGATTAAAATTTAAAAAAAAAAAAAAAAAAAGAAAGAAGAATCAATACGTTGTAATTTTTCTAACGCACATATATTTAAGGTTCAATCAAATATTTTTCATTCGATTAATATATATATATAGAGACATTATTAAAATGTCTAAATGAAAGTAAAACGAATTTGTAAAAGAATTCGCGAAACGAAAAGTTACCTTCGCGCGACAATTATTATTAATATTTATTTGTTGAAAAATTTTTAACAACAATAGTAATATATATATATATATATATATATATATATATATATATATTATATATATGCTTCCGTGAAAGTCGAACGAGGTCTTTGGTGAGAGGCGTCGTTTTAACAAAAAACGTCCTGAAAATACGCGCTTTCCCTCTTCTGGACACGAGAGCGACACGCACTATGAGAATTTATGAATAAATTATTAATGTAACGTAATTTATACACACACACACATACACATACACACACATATATTCGTGATCTTTGAATTTCCCGCGGTCTCGCTATCCTTTCGCGCGGAAAATTGAAAGCACCGTTTCGCGTTATAAAAACAAATGAATAGACGTTTTACCTATGCCTCACTGAAATGAGAGAGTACTCGAGAGATAAGATTAAGGGAGGGAAAAAAATGGGGTGAGATCGTGCCGAGAGGGTGGGAGGAAGAGAGAGAGAGAGAGAGAGAGAGAGAAAGACGAGAGATCGGAATTTAGATAAGCTTTAGTAGTAGGCTAAATACTTTAATTTTTTGTTGGTTCGTAGTTTTTCTCTTTCTTCTCCTTTTTTCTCTTTTTTGCTTGTCCTCTTTTATCTCTCTTTTTCTTTTTTCTTTTTTTTTTCGTTTTCTTTTTATTCGAGATTACTTCAAGGTCTACTCATTTTAACGCTCGCTAGGATTACGGGCTTCTCTCTTATTCCTTGACAAACACGATAGTTCGAAAGTCATTTATTATTCCCCGATGATTTAATCCTCAGGTTCATTGATCTTTAAAATTAGTTTTTATTCTTCTCCTTTTTTTTTCGTTTCTCTGTTTCTTTTTTCTATTTTTTCTTTTTTTGTCATCTTCTGTTTCCTTTTTTTCTTCTTTCTTTCTTTTTAACGACATAATTATCAAACCGACGTTGAAACGACAAATTTTATTAACTTTCTTCTTCTCTTGACAATTACTGAAGTTAATAATTTTGTTTCTTTTGCTTTCTCTCTTTTTTTTCCTTTTTTTTTTTTTTTTTTTTTAAGATTTCAACGGAAAACAATTCTTCATTTACTTTAGTATTGTATAATTAAAATCAATATTAATAATCAAATAAGTATAAATAAAGTAAAAGATATAAGTATGATCATTATGAATCTATTATTTTTTTGCAAGCGTCGTTAAAATCGAAATCGACGAACGCGACTGAAAAAAAAAAAGGAAAAAGAAAAATATTGCTTTCCTTCTTTTATTTATTTATTTTCTTTTTTTTTTTTTTTGTGTTCATTTTTTTTTTTTTTTTGTTCACAATAAAAACATGGAACGCTCCTCGTTAATATCGTATGTTAAAAAATTTCAATGATATACGAATATAATAGAAATACATTGAAATTCGGTTCGTTAATATCTAACAATTAAAAAAAATTCAATGAACATGCCATACGTTCCAACGCAAATTTCGATGATATAAGAATCGAACGTTTTCACGGCTAATGCTTCTGCTCGATAATGTTCATAATTAGTTAATTAGACCACCGACAGTGCGGTCTCTCACCCGAGTGTACGGGGTGAACGACCTCTTATTAATTAATGAAAGAATGGCTATATACTCAGCCACCCGTTTTCATTTCTGTTGCAGGTGAGTTTCAATGGCGTTGCATTGTTTATCCGAGATAAAAACTATCATTGGATGTACGGTGAAGTATAAGTATATATATATATATATATATATACACATTTATATTTATATATACATATATGTATATGTACAGATATACACATACGTATATACATCTTCTCTCATTATTTTTTATCTCATTATTTTTTATCTCATATTATTTATTTATTTATTTATTTCATTATTTTTTTTTTTTTTTCTTTCATCTGTATTATCTATCAGACTTTTTAATCTATCACGCTCTCATTACTAATTTTATTATTACAAATACTGCAATGTTAAGATAAGATTTGAAAGTCCCCTTAGAACGAGAATATTTTTCACGAAATTGAAGAAGTAAATTTGGTATTTGGCGCGTGGCTTAAATCTCCCTTACAATATAAATATATAAATATACATATACATGTATATACATATATATATATACATATACACGCATACATACATATATATATATATATATATATGTCACGAAAATACATTTCATCGTTTCCGGATGCAGTGAGTCTGTAAATAAACCGTGCCGATGTTCGTGCTACGTGTTTCTAAGGCGATATTTTTGTATCGGTTGAGAAGGAACGCAAAGCTTTCGGTGCGTATACGAGGAATATCGTTAACATACGATATTCCTCGATATTTCTCTCTCCCACTCTCTTTTTCTCTCTTACACTCTCTCTCTCTCTTTCTTTTTCTCTCTCACTCTCCCTCTGAAATACGTTATCTGGAGGGCAGATTCACGAATTAATCGAGGTTATCTCCTCTGTTGCCTCTGTGCCATCTGCTTAATATCATCGCGCTTAGTACTTTGATCGTGCTACAAAATTCTGTTTCGTGTTATGCAACATAACATTTCATCGTACTATATTTTGTTGAACATTGCGACAATCAATAAATCTCGTAATGTATCGTACGTTATGTAAACTATCTTGGAAAGAAAAAGAAAAAGAAAAAAGAAAACAACAACGACGACGACGACGACGACGACAACGACGAGTAACAACGACAAACGATAGATAAATTATATTATCGGTATATTTCAATTCGTAATAATCATTCTCGAATTGTTTCGATTCCTCCTCCGATCGATATATCTACGGTTTATTTCGCTCTAATAAATGGAGGAAATGATGTTGAATAGAAAAGATCGTTTTCTCGTAAGAACTCACGCGGAACGTTTAAATCTTACGACCGAGGGGAGGAAGAATTGTGGTTGTAAGGAACAGCCAGTTCAACGAGAAAGAGAGAGAGAGAGAGAGAGAGAGAGAGAGAGAGAGAGAGAGAGAGAAAGAGGGAGAGTGAATAATTTTGAAGGGAGAGTAGTAACGCAGATGAAGAACTGGAGAGAGAAAGATAGACAGATAGAGAGGGAGTGAGAGTGAGAGAGAGAGAGAGAGAGAGAGAGAGAGATAAGACATTGACGGAGAGAAAGCATTATGACCATAAGTGTCGATGATCTCAGTCTCGCATGTTCAACTAACAGCATACCGCGTACTCTGACTTATTGCTCAGGCATTTAGAGGGGAAAATTAATGCGGAGAAAGAAAGAGAGAGAGAGAGAGAGAGAGAGAGAATGAGAGAATGAGAGAATGAAAGAAAGGGGTGGGGGGAAGGGTAGTGGGGGATGCTGGATGGTTAAGCTTTAATTACAGTCATCTCTTGGTTAGCGAGAAAGTTCTCTCGCTCGTATTCGAAGGTAAACGAGCTCGCAGAACGGGAAAAACGAGATTAATTGCCATTATCAAGTGTAATAATGTATCCAGCATGCGTACGATCCTCTCGTTGTGTACTAGAACGTTTCGTGAGTCTTTCAAAGAAAGAAAGAGGGAGAGAGAGAGAGAGAGAGGGAGGGAGATCGAAACGATTAAGAATTTGTCACGAAAACATTTCACGGCCACTTTGTTATAGATCTCTCGAAACATTGTTTTTTATTGTTCAAGATAATTCATAAAATGATAATTCATAAAGTATATTGTGGATCATATATATATATATATTATCGTGCAGATGTTTTGTCGAAACTTCTCCAAAATGAATATTTAAAATTTTGATTTTAGAATTTCAATGAAATTGATCGTAAATATGATCGTAATAATTAAATAATGGAAAGGATATTTTGAGTATGGTAAAAACGTTAATATAATTTGATTTGTTATTTCTTTTCTCTCTCTCTCTCTCTCTCTCTCTCTCACTCTCTCTCTCTCTCTCTCTCTCACTCTCTCTCTCTCTCTCTCTCTCTCTCTCTCTTTCTTTCTTTTTTTTTTTTTTTGTTGATAAAGATAAATTAGAAATTAGAAATTTTTAGATGCGATCGGACTCGCATGTTTATCAAGCTTTTAGAATTCAATGATTTTAAAAAGATTAAAATTGTTTATCTTCCTTAGAAATTTTCTTTTCTCCTTATCTTTAGAATAAATATTCGCATATATTTTCTCATGACGATATAAGTAATAATAATAATAATAATAATAATAATAATAATAATAATAATAATGATGATGATGATGATGATGATGATGATGATGATGATGATAATGATGATGATAATTTTTACAGATCAAACGAAGATTATTTTCTCTTGGAATTTAATCGAATTTTTTAAGAGAAAATAAAAATTAAAGGTGTTATCTATCTGGTGCGTCGTGTCGCGTCGCGAAAGAAAGAAAAAAAAAAAAAAAAAAAGAAAAAACGTTCGATGTCGCCTCCGTTTAGATATAAAAATAATACTTTATAATTGGTTTTCTTCTCGCGTTGTTACACGAAGTAAATTATAACAGCAAACTCTCCTGATTAGCAGTGGAAACCGGTGCGTAACGCGAATGGTCACGTGCTCTTGCACATGCAGCTGCATTAACACAACCTTATACGTGTATATACATATATATATGTATATGTACATATGTATATGTGTGTATGTGTATGCGTGTATGTATATGTATGTGGATATGTATGTATGTTCCACCTGCAAATGAACTTAACTAACTTTATACATAATTAACTTAACTTTTACTCGGTTCTTGTAGTCGTCGTCGTCGTCGTCGTCGTCGTCGTCGTCGTCGTCGTCGTCGTTGTTGTAGTTGTAGTTGTAGTCTTGAATAAATTTTGAGAAAGGCATCTGCCGATCATTTATGGTAGAGTCGCGTGCCTGGCGATACGCTCTAATTACACTTAATTATCATCGTGATAATCGTCTTTATTGGAACAGAATGTCGATCGTTAGTATTAGATAAACAAATATGGGGAAAAAACAAGAAATAAAAAAAAAAAAAAAAATAAAGAAATAATGTAGGAAAGAAGGAAAAAGAAAAATTTCAAATAACAAATAAGGAGCAAAAGCTTCTTCTTCTTTCTTTTCAACCATTTTGTTTTTCTTTTTAATTTTTTTTTTTTTTTCTTGTTTTTTTTTCCCTTTCTTTTCGAACCACATTTCTTGATAAGCCGAAAGATAGAAGGACGATTAATTTTTATCAGTCGTAAATCATAAATCGTAGTAGTAATGTATTTATTTATTTCTTTTTCTTTTCGTTTTTTTTTCTTTTTTCTTTTTTTTTTTTTTTTTTTTTTTTTTTGCGTAATACTTTTTATAACAATTTTCGTAGAGAAAATTTCGAAGAATTCTTAAGTTCTTTGTTCGTTAACTCAATTCTACTTTCCTCAGTAATAAGAAGCAATAAGAAATCTTTATGTTCGTTGAACCTTTGGAGACAAGTGAACTAACTCTAAAGTGAACGAACGAACGACGTTAAGTAAGTACTTACGTACGTACTGACCTAATTTCGAAAGATTTATATCGATGACCGAACGAATCACTTCGTCATTCTTACAGAATAAGATTACACGAAAAGATTTATCAAATTGAATTTCAACATAGTCTTTATTCGTTCTACGTTTGAAAATTTAACTGTGAAAAATTAAATTAAATTAAATTAATGTAAGAAATGATTTACCACTGATGTACAAACTTAGAAGAATTATATAACTTTCATTTGATTCGTATCATTATATGGGGAACGTTGTTTCTTGATTGTGTTGAAATATTAAATTAAAATAAAAAAATGATGACGCACACGTAATATAATTTTAGTTTTATACAAAACAATATATAGAAAACAAAGTTTTAATTATCATGATATTGAATTAATTGAAAATATTTATCAATTTAATTTTAAACCTCGTCTTTGTTCGTTCAAAAACAAAATGTAAAATTAAATTACATTATATATACATACATATATATACATATATATACATATACACGTACGCATACAAATATACACACACACACACACACACACACGAATACTTAAGTTATTTATTACATTAAATTCATATATATATATATATATGAATATATATATATATATAAATATATATAAACGACGTTATTTTTGCCTGATGATGAAAATGGTTGGATGATACTAAACGATAGTTGTACCATAGCAAGACTAATTCATCCGTACTATGCGATTCGAGTTTAATGGAGCGCAGAAAAACGGTGGTCAGGAGAGAAAGCTTAAAATGCACAATCGTACCAATGTACGCGTATGGCTAGCAAGGACCCTTCTCATTCCTTTTCCTTCATTCATGTATACATATAAAAAGAGAAAGAGAGAGAGAGAGAGAGAGAGAGCGGGAGAGAGAGAGGGAGAGAAAGAAAGAAAGAAAGAAAGAAAGAAAAAGAAAGACCAGCCCTAAACGAAAATTCTCTTTGACAAAAGAGAGAACTTCGAGGAGTTGTTCTCTGGTGAGAGGAAAAAAAAAAAGAAAGAAAGAAAAAAAGAAATGTGAATGAAAGAAGGAGAGAGAAAGAGAATCCTCGAAGCAACAGCTAGCTAGCTAGCTAAGCTATGTTAAGTTAAGTTAAGCTAAGTTAGCTACTGCCAATCGAAAATACTTAATACTTAAGTACAAAGTGCCTGAACGTGATGCTGCCTTTGAAACACTCGATAGCCTTATGTCGTTTTTTTAAAAGGGAAGGTCGAATAATCACGCCTTTCATAATTTTTTTTTTCGTTTCTTTTCTTTCTTTTTCTTTTTCTTTTTTTTTTTTTTTTTTTTTTTTTTATTAATCGTCTTCGTCTTTCTTTCATCGAACCGCAAAATCTTTTTTCCCTGTTACAATAATAATAATAATACTAATTATTATTATTATTATTTATTATCGTTATTATCGTCTTTGTCGTTATCGTCATTATCATCATCATCATCATCATCATCATCATCATTGTTATTATTGTTGTTATTGTTATTATTATTATTATTATTATTATTATTATTATTATTATTATTATTATTATTATTATTATTACAATTATTGTTATTATTATAATTATTCATCAATTATTTAAATATCACAAACATATATTCTTAAAATTTCAATAAATTTGGCAATGTTCGATTATACGTTAACTTGTGTTCTTTTTTTCTACTTTTTTCTAATTTTTTTTTTCCTTGTTTCTTTTTTTTCGGACCAGTTAAATATAAAAAAAAAAAAATTATTTTTATTGCGTAAAAATAATTGTATTATACAAACCTATTTTTTTTTTTTTTTACCATAAGAAGACAGAACGTCGACTACGAACTGAGATTAAGTTGCAAATCTCTCTCTCTCTTTTCTCTCTCTCTCTCTCTCTCTCTCTCTCTCTCTCTCTCTCTCTCTTTCTCTCGTTCAGCTGACTTCCCTTTCTACCCGCAAGAACACTCTCACCGATGACGGAGAACGAGTTTTCGCTTATCTTATGGCTAAGAACTTACCTATACATACCTTCGACATATTTTATATATGTATGTATGTATATGTGTGTACATATATATATATATATATATGTGCTTATGTGTATGTGTATTTCTGCTTCGTTGCATACACTCTCATAAATTTTTACTCCACGTGTCTTCTGCATCTTTCTTTCGTTGAGCGATCCCACGCTCCTTGCATAACCCACCATAGCTTCTCTAATATCTACATACTATTTATATATAATACGAATCTTCAAACTATTTCATTTCCTTTAAGGAAACGTCCTTCTATATTTCTTAATTGTTCTTCATTTAATCGATACATACGTTATCCTATGTGAAATAGAATTTTCTCTTATATTAAAATAATACAATTTAAGGAAGAAGGATAATATTAAGGATCGTCAATGATTCTTAACTTTTTAACCCTTTTCGAGGGCGGGAGGGGGAGGGAAATAAATAAATTCGTTTACCCCATTAAAAGCAAAAAAAAAAGAAAGAAAAGAACAAAAATCCATAATATATATTAATATATTATTGTATGTACGAAATAATATATTTCTTTTCCTTTTTTTTTTTTTTTTTTTTTTTTTTCTAATTTAACCTATCAATCGAGAAAAAACAAAATTTTGTTTGTCACAAGTAACAAAAAGATCTTCTCTTTATGTACGTTAATAAGAGAGAAGGCCACAAAAAAAAAAAAAGAGAAAAAAGAGAAACAAAAATTCTAATTTTAATTAATTTATTAATTTTATCTTTCAAATTCATAACCTACTCAATTGTTATCAATATTTTAACATGAGATACGAAATTAATTTCCGTTTTGCTTGGTTTTAATGAAGGAAAAAAGAAGAAGAAGAAGAAAAAAAAAAGAAGGAAATTCTTCAAGTTTTAACAGGTTAATAATAGAAATAAGAGGAGAGGAGGGTGGGGGGTAGGTGGGTGAGGAGAGGGAAGGGCAAGAGGTCCTTCACAGTGAATGTGGTTTATGCTAATAGTAAGAGAAATGTAAATTTATCGTACGAGTTGAAGTTGAACGTTCACGCCTACGCCCTATCGACGGCCCTTCAATACCAGCTACGTTTGTTCACTCTTTACAATGTAGCCTCGTCTCTCATTCATTCTTATTACCAACTATGAAAAACGATCTTTCTATAGACATACATACCATACCCATACTAAACCATACTATAGCATACTACACCATACTACACCATACTATACCATACCATACCATATAACATGAAAACACGTCGAAAATTGAAATACGAGTACGAGACTGAGTTCTACCTCTCTTCCCTCCCACCCCTCCTTTTTTCTTTTTTCCTTCTTCTTATTTTCCCTATTTACACGTGTACGTACTACATAGTAATACATAATACGATGAATCGACATTTACGATGACATAGGCTATGACGACAATGGACGAACGAGAGAGAGAAAGAGAAAGAGAGAAAGAGAGAGAGGGAGAGAGAGAGAGAGAGAGAGAAGATACGTTGGATTCTGCGACACCATGTGATCTCGCGCCACCGTTAAATTGTGTTTGGTCATCCTCTAGCTATAAATAATTCTAAATCCGAACAATAGGAGGATGTACGAACAGCTGAAACGCCCTCAAAAGAGTGACCACCCTAGGAATCGTATAATAATATGACGTAGATTATTATAGTTGAGTAACTCCTCCTCCCCTCCCCTTCCCCCTTTCTCTCCCTCGCCAATCAATATTTGAACTCTTCAGATCCTATAAATCAAAATGTTGTATGTAAAAAAAAAAGAAAAAAAAAAAAGAAATAAAGAAAAAAAACGTTCGTCTGACATTCAGAATGATAAGCAAACGAATAAGATTTTTATGATAAAACATAGAGAGAGAGAGAGAGGGGAGGGGGAGAGAAAAAAAAGGAAAAGTAAAAAACGAAGAAGATGAATGATAATATAATGAATGAAAAGAAAAGGAATATATTATATAATCAATAATAAATCTGTCGAAATAAATCTAATATACTAATTTATATAATTTCATTTCAAATGCAATATATTAATTATAGATTAGTTGATTCGAAATACCCTATGTACGTTGAATTAATTAGATCTTTCAATCGTCGATAAAGATATAAACGTATTCGATCTATAAATCAGATCTTATCTAAAGAGAGTTAAGTTCAATTTATTGAAACCTGATGGAGAAAGATGTAGAAGATGGGACATAGGGGCGGGGGAGCGGTTGAGGAAGAGAAAAGAAAGAGAAAGGAAAAGGAAAAAATTGAAAATTAATGAACAGGCGAATTAACTCTGTCCATTGGGAAATAAATTTTTTCTGGATGGAAAAAAAAAAAACAAGATTAAAGAAATTAAAAGAAAAAAGTAATAAAAAAAAAAAAAAAAAGAAAAAAGAAAGGAAAACGAAGCAATCGATTTCTACGTACGACGAATGGATTTTGTTCGATGGTACATCGAATGCATTTAGTATACATGAATTTTGTCTCTAGGAATACACGAGGATTCGTTTATCTGAACGAGATAGAGAGTCACAGTCCCTCTCGCTAAGCCAACGTTGGCACCAAGCTGCCACGAAAAAAATTACGAGTGGGAAGGGCCGTCGAGATACATACACATACATTTACAGATATATATATATATATATATATAAGCTCGAGCTCTGTTAGAGGGCACAAAATGAACGTTCGATGCGCTCGACGATAATGCCGAGCTTTCACGGCTGACTTCGATAATAATATCGCTTTAATGGCGATACCTTCGTCGAGTATTCGCAACAAACGTGATTCTCTCTGCATGACTGAAGTAATTACGTATATACAATAAAGGTGTATTTATATATATATATATATATATATATATATATATATAATAATAATAATAATAATATATTAATGTATGAATTAATTATTAATCTATTAGTATCGTATCATTTAACGAGAAATCGTTATCTGAAAAAAAGAAAGAAAAGAAAAGAAACGAAAAGAACGAGAAGAAGAAAATTATAAAACGAGACAATTATTATACGCTTTAATTATTATCGTTGATGAATTAACACTACCAGCATGTTAGACTCGATTTAATCCGTGGTAATGAGGTGTAAGTATTATTAAGTACAGTGGTCAATGATAAAGCAATAAATTCAAAACTAACCCCCCCGACCTACCTCTTCTCTCTCTCTCTCTCTCTCTTCGCCTTTCACTTTCATTTCGGTCACCCTAACCGATCCTTTTTACTCTTTATTTTATTTTCTTCTCTTTTTTTTTTTTTTTTCTTTTCTAAATCGCATTATAAATCATCGTCGAGTTAATGGCGTGTGAATCTGATGAATCGCGACTGGTTAGCGAGTGTTTCGGCCTGGTAGAAAGCGAGTCGAGTCAATGGACGTTGATCTTTTCATTCGGCCAACAACACAACGCGCCGCGCTTTGGAATAATTTCTGGACGTACTGCAAAAGGGGGACGTATTGCATGCAAGTGAGAGAGAGAGAGAGAGAGAGAGAAAACACAATTGATTCTTAGAATCGAATTTTTATTTCGGACCCTCCCTTACGAACGAATTTCACCACCCTCGTTTAAACGATCTTTTAATACGTTCATCCTTTCGATCATAATCGTCCATTAAATTTTCTATCAATTATACAGATAACTATCACGTTAAGGATTACATATAGTTAACGAACGAATGAATGAATGAATTAATTATACAATCTTGAAAAGTAATAGATAACAGAGAACGAAGTTGATAATGATATCTTTAACGTACGACATAGAATTAGAATGAATTGGTATTTATTATAAATCTAAAAAAAAAAAAAAGAAAAAGAAAAGATAAAGAAAAAGAAAAGAAAAAGAAAAAGAGAAAGGTGTTTAGAAAGACTTCGTCAAATGTCCCATAGCAATGAAACGCAGAAATAGTCAAAAAACAAGAAAAAAAAAAATACAAAATCAAAAAAGATAAGGTCGATAAATTGGACGAAGAAAAGAAAGAGAAGCAAAAGAAAAGGAAAAAAAAAAGAAACGAAATTTCGCGAGGACTCAAAACGAGAAATATCATTTCTCGTTTCAATGTCAATAGTAAAAAAAAATACAAAGTCATATAAAATTAATTAATAAATTAAAAGAAAAATATAAAATAATATTTATAAAGATTTTCAGAATCAAAAAAAAAAAAAAAAAAGAAAACATTTCTCATATCGATGTATACACAAAAGTAAGAAAAGATACAAAGTCAGAAAATGAATTAGTAAATTAAAAAAAAAAAAAAAAAAAAAAAAAAGGAAAAAGGAAAAAAAAATTGTAAATAAAGTAGAATAAAATGTATATATACTCGATTACAAATGCCTACCTCGTTTCGATATATCCAAAAAATACAAAAAAGAAACATAATGTATATATATATACAAAACTAACATTGCAAACATATATATATATATATATATATATATATATATATGTATGTATGTATGTACATGTATATATAGGCTATAAGAAGAATTTCTTGAGAAGAAGTCAATACGTCAATATGTAGGACATGGGGTAAGAGTTTCAAAAGGTGCCAGTAGCATACGTCCCTGGTTTAGATGAGAGAGTAAAAGATAAGATAGAAAGAGAGAAATACGTACGGTCATTCAGAGGCAGAGCACGCAGACTCCGCTATGCCCTGGAGGCCCTTACGCACGAGAAGATACGCACATCCTGCTATGAAGGGAAGCCCATACCAAACGACCAACCGACCCTTCTTCTTTTATTCTTTTCTTTTCCTCTTTCCTCTTTCCATTTCTTCTTCTTCTTTTACTTACTTTTTTTTCTCTTTTTTCATTTCTCCCACTCATCTCTCTCCCTCTCCCTCTCCTTCTACCATCACCTTCTCCTCCTTCTTTTTCACCTCCTCTTCTTCTTTCCTTTCTTACTTGCTTACTAGCTCGCTTGCTCGTTTGCTTGCTTGCTTGCTCGTTTGCTTGCTTGCTTGCCGGTTCTTCTTCCACCTCCTACTTTTGCTTCAACCATAGCTACTTCATCTTTCTTTTCTCTCTCTCTCTCTCTCTCTCTCTCTCTCTCTCTCTCTCTCTCTTTCTATCTCTCTCTTTCTCTTTCATCCCTTTTCTCTATCTACCGTGATGTGTGTCTGCCGTTAGGTGGTGCATGCTGTCTGGTTCATGCAGCTTCTGTTCCACCATCGACGAAGGAACTAATCTCGTGTGAGAAAGTTCCCGTTTATCGTTGAAGTCTATAGTCAAGCTCTTAATGCCATTGGACTATTGAAACTTGTTACACGCCATGTAACATAATTACGGTTGCATTTAAATACTTAATTATCGATTTTGAAGGATCGTATAAAGGATATTTATTGTTTCAACTGACAGAAGTTTTATTTCGTAAAATGAAAGAAAAAAAAAAAAGAAAGAAAATAATAAAAAAAAAAAAATAAATAAAAGAAAGAGGAAACAAAAATTTCAAAACTTGACGCATACATGCGTATAATACACGTTAAATTCAATTGATAATTAATAATGAATGGATATGGGACGTAATATTAGTTAAACGTGTTCTAACGATAAACGATCGTTTTCGATGATAGTTCTGAACTCGAATAGATATAAAAAAAAAAAAAAGAAAAAAATTTTTTGTTAAAAACTCATTTTATAATATACCATGTAACTAGGATATTGACGATTTATTTATTCCATAAGAATGATAAGAAATATATTCGATTGATTATACGCATGCTTCTTTGTCTTTTTTTTCTTTCTTTCTTTCTTTCTTTCTTCGTCTCTTCTTTTTCTCGTTTTCTTTTTCTTTCATGATTATTCAAGAATTTTCTATTAATAGAAAATACTTTTATTTGTCTGCCGTACGTAGTCCAATACGATGGTCTTTCTCCTTTTTAGTGTGCCATTGTCCTCTAAAGAACTTCTGTTCTAACAATAAATCTAACAGAAAAGAAATTCTTGGCTTTGATCCAACGTTCTAACGATATATATATATATATATATATATATATATATATATATATATGTATATATACATCTACTATAACGTTAAAAGGGAAATTATCTGTATTTGTTATACATTTATCAGATTTCCTATTTCTAATATTATTAATCTATTATTATATATTTACGATCTATAGAGAAAGAGAGAGAGAGATCAAATGAAAATTTTTTTAAATCATTTTACGTTAGATCGAACAATGTAAGAAAATCTTTAA
This sequence comes from Vespa crabro, assembly GCF_910589235.1. NCBI lineage: Eukaryota > Metazoa > Arthropoda > Insecta > Hymenoptera > Vespidae > Vespa > Vespa crabro. The sequence goes on from NC_060963.1 coordinate 3,690,899, forward strand.
GATTGTCTCGGACTCTAACTGTACGGGAATTAGATCATGCAATGGAATGCAAGAGGTCAACTTTACAAATGGCACATATATATATATATATATATATATATATATATATATATATATATATACACATATACAGATATATTATTATACTGAATATTATACTTGCAATTCGTTTTTGTTATCAAAACATCGTAAATAAAATCCATCGAGCGTATTGTGTCTGTCGTTAAATTCTTCCCCGTCTCTCTCTCTCTCTCTCTCTCTTTCTCCTAAAGAAACATTAAATAAATGAAAGGATCGAACGATCGTAAAAACATATTTCCGATAATAAGAATATCCTGAAGAAAAACTATTATGTGATATTTAAAGGGAAAAAAAAAAGAGAAAAAAAAAATGATCCCTTTCGTATCATAGATATATCAGGTACGTTATATCGTCGTCGTATTGTCCGTTAGAAAAATTCCATTGTAAGGGATGCCTCATTCTCTTTACACTCCCTGTACACTTCCAAACCCCTCCCCTCTCCTCGATGAATGATGAAATATTATTGTCAAATCCACGCCCAAATTTTTCTTTTTTTTTTTTTTTTTAATGAGATTCGCTTACCTCCTACGAGCCAAATTGATATCTTAACTAGTAGGCACGTGGCCGCCTTTCAAGTGTATTGTATTATATTACATACTTATTAACAATAGAGCAAAACGGAAACGCACAGTCAGAGAAATACATAGAGAGAGAGACAGAGAGAGAGAGAGAGACAGAGAGATCAATTATTATTACTACCGTTGCAGTTGGCAATATGCTGACTACTGGTAATATGTCTTTATCGAGCGTCTTCGTTCGAACAAAAAGAGAAAGAGAAAGACAGACAGACAGAGAGAGAGAGAGAGAGAGAGAGAGAGAGAGAGAGAGAGAGATCTCGATATGGAATGAAAGGGTTATAACAAATGTTGTAGAGGACCCCGACCGCGTGCCAATCATTAATATATAACCGTTGGATTACGTACAATATATACATATATGTTGGGATCGTTAAGAGAAGAAACGTCATCGAGTCGTATTAATGGAGTAACATGCTGTCTATAGCGTGGAGGTAGTGTTATTAAAGAGAGAGAAAGAAAGGGTAAACTTAGAAAAAGAAGGGAAGAAGGAAAGGAGACAAAAGCAAATAAATAAATGTAGAACTGAAATTTGAAAAAAAAAAAAAGAAAAGAAAGCACACCAAGGTCTTTCTCCCTTATTCCCCCTCCTCCGTCTTACCCCATCCCTCCCTCTCTCTCTCTCTCTCTCTCTATCTCTCTCTATCTCTCTCTCTCTCTCTCTCTCTTTCTATCTGATTTGTCGTTTCATTTCGTTTCAATTACAATTGATTTCTGTTCCTAACTGAGAAAGGAACAAAATTCTCTTCATTGTGTTGTGTACGTATGATTCTCTCTCTTTCTCTCTCTCTTTCTCTCTTCCTTTTTCTCTGGCTTTAAACGCCACAAAGGATCGTGTTTTTCTCGCTGCAGGACTTCGAGACGAGTCTTCGGAGTAGGAGCAACCAGCAACCAGCAACCAGCAGCAGCTGTTTGCTGCTGTTGCTGTTGTTGGTTGCTGTTGCTC
>NC_060963.1:3697500-3705000 GCF_910589235.1 Vespa crabro
CAATCGTCATATTTTTTTACCGAACCTAAATAACAATCTATCTCCCTTTTTTTTTCTCTTATTTGGATTTGATGTTGATGTTAATGTTGATGTTGTTGTTGTTACTGTTGTTGTTGTTGTTGTTGTTGTTGTTGTTGTTGTTTCTGTGCGTGTTTCTTTTTTTTTTTTTTTCTGTAAAAATATGTGACGTGTTATCATCGTTATCATTATAAAAGTGAAAATAATTCTTTTTAATTCGAATTTCGAACATCCCGAAATAGAGAAATGAAAGGAATCTTTATTTCGCAATTATATTCTATGTTATATTTGTTTGTACTTTTTTTTCTTTTTTTTTTTTTTTTTTTTTTACTTAAGAACTTATCTACGACTTTATCGGCTCAATTGTGATGGTGATAGTAATAATAATATTTCTTGTGAAAGCAACGTAATCGATTCGAAAGACGTCGGAAGTTTTACTTTAATTTTGTGTAATTTGAATTGCATTAAGAAGTCAATTGTTCCGCGTACGTACGTATTTCTCGATGTAAAACTTACATATAAATGTACACTCATACTCAAAAGTTTCGTTTCAATCTGTCGACTACTGACTTCGTTGAAACGAAAAGATAATGATAAAAATCGGTATGAATCGAAGATCGTTAAACGTTAGACGTTAGAGACATACATATTTTAAGATGATCGTAATCTTGTGAAAAAAAAAAAATATCTACCAATCGTAAGGCCGTACAGATTTAAAGCCCTTACCATAGTTTAAATCACCAAGGTTTCGGTCCCCCTTGATCATCGTCGTCCTCGTCGTCCTCGTCCTCTTATCCCCAACCTCACCCCAATTCCCTCCCCCCGTTCTTCTTCTTCTACCAAATTCAAAGAGGGATACAGTATACCTGAGAAAAAGCAGCGATACCCAAAGAAACGTTGAGACCGAACTTATTTTAAATATCCTCGAAAAATTTACTTCTAGTTTTTGTTCCACTCGAAACAAAATTCTCTACTCGAAACAAAATTTGTAAACGTTAAGTCAAATATTTATTTATTTTGTTTGTGTTTTTTTTTTTTCTTTTTCTTTTTTTCCTTCATAAATGTTCTCATAATTAATTTTCTTCTTTTTTTTTTCTCGAATAAAACTGATCTCCATATCTATTTTCGAAGATAATCTCCATTAATTAATTTTCCATGCTTACGCTAAGGATACGACGAAATTCCATGACACGTAATTGCGATTAACGAGCTCTATCCTTCTCTCTTTCTCTCTCTCTCTCTCTCTCTCTCTCTCTCTCTCTCTCTCTCTCTTTCTCTCGTGTGTACGTTTTGACATTGAAAGAAGAGAAAGAAAGAAGAAGACAGAAAGAGAAAACGAGAGAGAGAGAGAGAGAAAAAGAAAAAAGACTTTTTATCGCTCGTACGTACACGTGTACGATAAGGCGGGAGATTTTACTACGTCGAGAAAGAGACGAATAGACAGAAAGAAGTTCGCAGTTCGTCCGAGGGAAAAGAACTTGAGAGCTCTCTCGAACTAATTGACATTCAAATCAAATATTTCTCAATGTGTTAAATAATAGAGAATATTGTACGTATGTTTAAAAAAAAAAAAAAAAAAAAAAAATTCATTTCATTGTACATCGGAATGTTTTTCTTGGATAAATCATTTTCGAAAGATTGGTATAATAAATCTTTTATCGATGTGAGTCAGTGTCGATGCGATTGCGACGATAACTTTAACTTCGTATTTTCCTCTCTCTATCTCTCTCTCTCTCTCTCTCTCTTTCTATCTATCTTTCTATCTCTCTATCTCTCTCTTTCTTTGCAGAGAGTGAAGTTTTGTTGTTAGTATTAAATCAGAGATGATACGACGTTGCTCGATGCGTGTACGCGTGTGTTATTAGTTATTTGTAGTGTGGACTGAAAGGAAAAAGAAAAAAGAAAGAAAAAAAAAAAAAGAAATATGGTGCATTAGAATAACTCGAAGAAATATTTGGTGAATTTTAAAAAGAGTTGGAAAAACACGTAAAGAAAATTAAAGAAAAGGAGTTGCGTCACGTTGCGTCGAACATTAAAAATAGAAAGGAAATAAGAAAACTATATAAATAAATAAATAAATAAATAAATAAATACGATGAAAAGAACTTGTACGTTGGATAAATCAGTTCCTATTTTTTTTGTGAATGGAACAAGATGGTGGAAAGAAATTTAACGATTTTCCACGTAAATGTACACCTTTGGGATGTAGTAGAAACGTAGACGAGAACATCTGCCGAACTTTCTCACGTATCGTCGTTCGTTCTAACTTGAACACGACGAAAAGGAGTGTCTTTATTATTCGCGCGTTCATGAAGAAAAGAAAAATGTGCGTGAAAGCTGTCGAGGAGAACGAGGACGACAAGGTCGTCAACATGATCATCAACTATTTCTCCGGCAGGGTAAATAAATTTCCTTGAACAAAAGAACGAAAAAAAAAAAGAAAAAAAAAAATATATATATATATATGTGTGTGTGTGTGTGTGTGTGTGTATATCGAAATATCGAAATAAATAAGAAATAAAAAAGGAACTATGTAAAAATAATTATTTATATATTTCGAAAAAGAAAAAAGAAAGATCGGATGAAAATTTCGTCGTTGGTGTTTGATAAATCGTTCGATTTACCCTTTTTTTTTTTTTTTTTTAAATGATTCATCGACGCTTTAAATATTGCTAAAAAAAATAAAAATCTCAAAATACATTACAAATCCCCCACCCTCCGCCCCTTCTCCTCCCCAGGTGCTGCCGTCGTTGAACTCTCATTGACAGTTTTTGTAGACAAGTTTTTTTTTTGTTTTGTTTTTTTTAACGAAAAAAAATTTGCTATCGTAGCAGGAGGAATCCTAGATCGAAGATTCGTGAATAAGACGAAATGCGAGAGATGTTCATTTGGTATGTACGTCACTGGTCGCTTCTGCACGTGCAGAAGCCTTCGAATATCAAGCATTGGAAATACCTTTCACCCGAGCAATGTCACTAAAGATTCTCGATATCGTTTGGTGCCAGGATATTCCAGTCGACGATTTTCGCTCGCGGAACGAATACGTACAAAATCGAAATTGCTCACTTCCGGATACCTATCATCGTATCTCCTATCAAAACTTTTATGAAATCTTTACGTTTCTCTGTGATAAGCAGTTTTACAAATTGACTAAGAGATCGTCGATCATATCGAAAAATAATCATTTCAAATATTATTAATCATATAATTATATATATATATATATATATATATATATATATTTATTAAAAGTAAGAAAATTAAATAAATAAAAGAAAAAAAAAAAGAATAGATATAAATGAGAGTTGGTAGGAAGATAATTTTGTTTTATATGTAATATAAATTCTTTTTTTTTTTTTTTTTTTTTTTTTTTTCTTTTTTTTCTAATATAAATTCATCGATAAGTCGAAGTAATTATCCTTGCTTAAAATACGGTGTAATAAAACGAATACTTTGCTTTTTTCTTTGTTTCTTCTTATTTGTTTACTTTATATTCTTATTCATTATCATTTATCTTTTGTTTGGTTTTCTAATTTTTTCAGAACTTCTTCTCAAAGAGATCGTTCCGATCGAATCCTTTAAAAAGGACGAAGAGCGTGACTAAGCTCGAACGACAAAAACAACGTGGCGCCGGTCTACGGGGTTGTCGTTCGCACGAATCCCTCCTTTGCGGGCAGGCCGTGACCTCGATGGACCTCGCTGCTGTGACGCCGCTTCATCCGAGCCTCCTTGGTAGACCTCATTGCTTCCAGGTCACACCCAGTACCGGTGCACCAAAGTATTTCAGTTGTAGAACGGCACACGAACGGGACCAGTGGTTACACAGGTTTTATATATATATATATATATATATATTTTTTTATGTTTGTTTGTTCGTTCGTTTTTTTATTTGTTTATTCATTCGTTAGTTTCCCTTTATCTCTTTGTCATTAAAATTATCTTATCAAATTTTCTTTTTATTATATATTCTCATTCGAATGTTCTTACTTAAGAATATCTCTTGACATTGTCTAAATGATATTATCGATTATCTTTTAATAAAATAGTTTGAGGAAATCGGTACAACCGGATGCGGAACAAACTAGAAGGACGGACAATTCCTTACAAATTTGGTTACTCGAAGCCAAAGGTGTCCCGGCTAAGAAACGTTATTTCTGTGAGGTCTGTCTCGACAGTACGCTTTATGCACGAACAACTGCCAAGCTTAAAGCAGATTTGTGCTTTTGGGGTGAACACTTTGATTTTCATCATCTTCCATCTGTCAATACGATTCAAGTTAATTTATACAGAGAAGCCGACAGGAAAAAGAAAAGAGACAAAAACGTTCTAATTGGTAAGTACTGATATTACTTCATCTTATCTACACCCTTTCTGTTTTAACAATAATAATAATAATAATAATAATAATATAATAATAATAATAATAATCGATAATAAAACTTGCTTATCTACACACTTGTCTTCTTATTTCATTATTATTTATTTATTTATTTATTTATTTATTTATTTATTTATTTATTGACTTATTTATTTTTTTCTTTCTTGTTTTTTTTTTCTTTAATTCTGTTTTTATTAATTTCAGGTTCGGTCAGCATACCAGTTCACAACGTAACATCTCGTTATCTGACAGAAAAATGGTACCCAGTGGTAGGCGACAAAGGTCCTTTAAAGGATCCACCAGCACTCAGGGTAAAATGTCGTTTCCAGTCGGTCGACATACTGCCGGTTCAGGTTTACCAGGAGTTCCTGGAATACTTGAAGACCGATTACGCGTCCCTCTGCGAGAAACTCGAACCGGTAATCGGCGTCAAGGCGAAGGAAGATATTGCGACTGCCTTGGTAGCCGTTATGCAACGCGAGAAAAAAGCACCGCAATTCTTAGCGGATCTCGTTATGATGGACATTCATAGAATAGGTTGATATTTACTTCTTTTTTATTTTTTCATCTTCTTTATTTAATGATATATTTACATAACTTGTCCCACATACATACATACATATATACATACATTTTATATATATATATATATATATATATATATATATATATATTAAGCAAAACCTAAAAAAATTTGGATCTAACGCGCGTAGAAAAAAAATGATGTTGTTTATTTTCTAAAAATTTTGTTTTATATAATTCTCCTTTTTTTTTTCTTTTTCTTTTTTTTTCTGAAAAAGAAAAAAAAAGAAAAAGAAAATCAAAATATTTGACGCGCGTTGGATCAACATTTTTTTTTAATATTAAATTCATCAAATTAAATTGATATTAAATATACATATATACAGACACGTACGCACGTACACACACACACACACATACATATGCATATTTAATTATTTATGAATATATTTATTTTTGGAATATAATAATTCTTGTTTTGTTTTGTTTTTTTTTTTTTTTTTTTCAGACGATGAAAGGCTAACATTCCGCGGAAATTCTTTGGCTACTAAGGCAATGGAGGCATATTTGAAGTTAACAGGCGATAGGTACCTCCAGGAGACACTTGGGGCTGTAGTAAGAGGTGCCGTGGAAGGTGGAGACTGTGAGGTGGATCCACTCAAGGTCGCCTCAGTAGCCGCATTACATAAACAACAACAAAATCTTCGTAATGCGGTAGAATTGGCCTGGAGCAGGATATTGGCCAGTCACGCGCATTTTCCTCTTGAATTGCGTGAATGCTTTCGCATTTTCCGCGAGCGTTTAGCCGATATGTGCAGGGAGGACATAGCAGATAATTTAATATCTGCTTCTATCTTCTTAAGATTTCTTTGTCCTGCCATTCTCAGTCCGTCTCTTTTCAACATCACACACGGTGAGTACTTTGAAAAATTTTCAAAGAAGAAAAAAAGAAGAAAGAAAGAAAGAAAGAAAGAGAAATTACTTTCGTACGCATCGATTTTTCTTTCTTTCTTTTTTTTTTTCTTTTTTTTTTTCTTTTTTTTTTTTTATTTTTTATTTTTATCTCTCTTTATATTTTTTAATTTCGTTTCTTCTCCCTTTCGACGTAGAATATCCGAACGAGAAAGCAGCGAGAAATCTGACCCTGGTAGCGAAGACCCTACAGACATTGGCGAACTTCACGAGATTTCAAGGAAAGGAAAATTTCATGGAGTTCATGAATGATCTTTTGGAACGAGAAGCACCGTCCATGAAGAATTTTCTGCAACTAATAAGCGTGAGTGTCCTTTTGGTTTTTTTTTTTTTTTTTCTTTTTCTCCTGTTAAGAGATCCAAGCGATCAACAATGAGAGTAAGTTGGAGGGGGGGCGGAGGAAGGTGTAAGTTAATGTTGTTAAAAACAAATTTCAATTTTAATTGTTTTTTTTTTTTTTTTTTCTTTTTTCTCCTTTTTTACAGAGTCCATTACCAAAAGACGCACCGGCGAACAACTCGTTGGAATTCGACGGTTATATTGACCTAGGAAAACAATTGTCTCTCCTTCATGCATTATTAAGAGAAAGCGTTGCGGCAATGGCATCGTCCTCGCAATCGTCACCACCTACCAAATTGTTAGAAATTCTCGATAGGATTTCTTTGGCATTGGATCAACCTGGGCCTAGTCCTGTGCCAGCTACCCATCGTTATCAAAATTTACAAAACAATATATTCCGTTATAACGATCCAACGATTGCCAATAGCAACACGAATCTCTCGGTCTCGGCAACGTCTACGTTAAGCAATCATAGTACTCTGAATGGTACGATAAGAGACAGCAATGAATTGTTGCAATCCAACACTCTGGGTCATAACAGTTCGCGTAGCCCTAACGTCGTCAGAGCGGCCACTCTTCCTCGAAACGCTTATATGGCTAACAACGGGAAATTGCAATTACAAATCAATACGGACGATTATCCATTAGAGCCAGCGGCATTTGTATCACGTTCACCGACGCCAATTGTACGTCAACATAGGCCGATCATCCAAACCCGTGCAGGTTCTGGTTACAGATTAACAGCCAGCGCCAGTTTGGCTAATGTCAATCATTGCCAAACACATCCATCCAGTCCGACGCGTTCCGAAAGTCACAGCAATCTCAAAGATTCGAATTACAATATAACGTTAACGCAAAACAATCAGCCGAGCAATTTGAACAGTATCTCTCATCATCATCATCACCATCATCATCATCATCAGCAGCAGCAACAGCAGCAGCAACAACAACAACAGCAGCAGCAGCAGCAGCAACAACAACAACAGCAGCAGCAACAACAACAACAACAACAGCAGCAACATTATAGACATAATATGGCCAGATTGCAAAATCTCGAAATTCACGATAGGGAGGACAATTATAATCACAATAATTACAATGTCTCAAGGTCGGCAAGTAGGAATCATTGTCGTAAAGAGGAAAACGCTAATCAGACCCAACAACAGAATTACAATAATGTCTCGAAGACGACGGTTAACGCGAATGTCGTTGTCAATCCAACGACAAATTTAACATTATCTATAAATCATCATCAGCCAAACAACAATTAC
>NC_060963.1:3730000-3740000 GCF_910589235.1 Vespa crabro
ACCACACTCACCTTTCTTCGATTCCTTTTTTTATTCGTTCGTTTGTTAATTGTTCCATTTTTGACCTTGCTAAACTGCTAAGCTCCTTATCAAAAGGATATTCATTATTTTTCATTTGTTGTGATGATATGCGGAAAGAAAAAAAAAAAAAAAAAAAAGAAAAAAGAAAGAACAAAACGAACAAAGCCTACGAAGGGGCATACAAACTTATAATGAATGAATCCCGGAATGATTTTTTAGCGTATGAATGTTAGAATGAAATATCTCGTACACCCTGTAGAAAAACGCGGATAGAAAGAAACTCGTAGAAACTATTACTCTCCCTATAGAAAGGAAAGGAAGCGGATAGAGAAACGTATTCTCCTAGGCAAGCCTTTACTAACTCTCGTGCCTCTCCTTGGATCGAGTTTCACTTCTTCACTGTCTCTTTCCGCGACTAGTTCTAACGATTCCGCATAACCGAAGAAAAGTAAAATTCATCGATGCGCCATATTGAAATATCGTTCTGAAAATAATATCGCAGTTGGATTAAATCTTATTCTAGTATTGAACGATTGTACGAATGAAAAAAGAAAAGAAAAAGGAAAAGGGGGAAAAAGAAGAAGAGATAGAATACTTCTTCGTTTTGATCGATAAACTTGATCCATGATTTTCATAAGGAAACAAGACAAAAATTAAAAAAAAAAAAAAAAAAAAAAAAAACAAAAAAAACGTTATAGCAAACAAATTAAATTTACGTGGATCTACGAGATTATAAAATGTCCCCCATATATTTTAAATTAGTCGAAAATAATTGTTTTTTTTTTTTTTTTCTTTTTTCTTTCTTTGTTTCTTTTCAGTTCGAGATACATTATTACTGCAGTTCACGATACGCGAGCTCGTATAATATTTATATTATAGTTAGAATATAATAATAATAATAATAATAATAACAAAAGAAAAGAAAAAAAAAATAAATAACAAATAAAATTAAATAAAACAAAGTGAATGATTTTTTAATGACAAATTTATAAAGAAGGGGAAGGAATAAAAACTATGGAGCTCAGAATGAATCGTCAGAATTATATTTGTATAGATTTTTGTTTAGGAGCAATATATATATATATATATATATATATATATATATATATATTTGGAAGTACGCTTAAATTCGTCTCGTCTGTTGTAATAAAACATGGTAGAGACGCGGAAGCGAGCGCTAACATTTCCGGTATCGCTAGCGCGTCACTAACGATCGGTGAGAGTCAACAATCGATTTCTGCTCGAGGCGACTCGATGCCGTTTCTCTTTATCCTCTTCCATATTTCTCTCTCTTTTTCTCTGCTTATCTCTCTGTCTCTCTCTCTCTCTCTCTCTCTATTTCCCTCTCTCTCTCTCTCTCTCTCTCTTTCTTTCTCTCTCTCACACTCGCTCTCTTTTATGCTTTCTTTTTAACTCGTCGATCGCATTCACCATTGTAGTACACTCTTCCTATTTCCTTATCTAACCTACAACATACTATACTTACGAGAGGATACTCCTCTTTACTTTTCGTACAGTCATACCTAAACTATATTTTTTAGACATAATATACATATATATATATATATATATTATTCATATAGATATAAAATAATTATTACAGTAATTATTTTGGAATAATTTTTCCATAAGTATGCTCGAAAAAATTTTCATTAAAAAAAAAAAAAAAGATAAAAAGAACTTTAATAAAAAGAGCGTTATGGTATTACTCTCGCGTTACTCTTTATGAATAAATAATGAAAAAGTTTAGACGAAAGTAAGAAAATGAGAGAGATAGAGATAGAGATAGAGATAGAGAAAGAGAGAGAGAGAAAGAGACATAGAGAAAGGAAGAAAAAGAGAGAGAGAGAGAGAATGGGAAAGAAAAAAGAGATGAAACCAAAAAGAGAGGGCAAGTTAATTTCGTATCGACGAGCACCTCGTTATACATGGTCGTGCACGAATGCCCTCACCGTATGTAGGTTAATCCAAGCTCGACGCGAATCGACCTGCTGGGAGAATCGTGCATGGGTCAGGCTAACGAATGGGGTAGGTAAGGGACGTAGTGGATACCTCCAAGACTCGCACGTGCCATGAGCGCACGGACTTATTTCCTCTACCACTTATTTCTTTTTCTATCTCTTTCACACGCGCACACATTCTCGCCCTTCTTTCTTTCTCTCTCTCTCTCTCTCTCTCTCTCTCTCTCTCTCTCTCTTCCTGTTTCTGTTTCTCTTTGTCCTGTCTCCCTGTCACTCTTTCAAATTAAAGAAAAAAACGAGAGAATCGAGACAATACGCAATGACTTATCATCCATAGAATTTGACAAGGACGCAAATTGGACGTCGCCTTAATAAGAAAATGTATAATTCGTTTCATGAAAAAAAAAAAAAGAAAAAAGGAAAAAGGAAGAAGTAAATGACTTTTTTTTACAAACGAAATAAAATTCTTAGCTAGCCAACTCACTCTTTCTCTCTCTCTCTCTCTATACGATATTTAGATCATACCATAGAAGAATATTTCCTGTAAGAGAAGCCCCGTAAAAGTCGTCGACTGATAAATCAATATCCCACGACGTTTTATCATTCCCAACTACGTTTTTATCCGTATCCCCTGCGATTTCAAGTTAAAAATCTTTCTTTCGTTCCTCATCAAAAACTCAGATCACGATATTTCGACGATTCGTTCCATCTATTCATCTCTTACATTTTCGAACGATAGGACACTACTACTAATTGGTTCAACACGTTATTACCCTAACTATTGTCCTCTTAACGTCCCACCTTACTTCCCTCTCTATTCTTCCCCCTTTTCCCGATCGACGAAGTTCGAAGAAAAAAAAAATAAAGAAAATAATGATGAAAAGTTGGATAGACCCCGGTCGACAAGGGATTCCCATTTTCGCGAGTTATTTTTTCTCCCCTTCTTTTTTTGCTTCGTTCTGACTCACGCATACCCGTGCATTTAAATACCGTATATCCTAGATGTAGTCATAGCTTACAAGGGATTTACAATTAGTAACAGGCGTTGTTATCTATCTGTTAGAAGAGATTGGTGAGGACGAGTGGTGAGCGAACTAGCGAGCAAGAAAGAGAAAAAACAAAAAGAGAAAGAAGGAAGAAGAATAAAAAGAGATAAAAAAATAGAAAAAGAAAAAGAAAATGAAAAAGAGAGAGAGAGAGAGAGAGAGAGAGAGATGCAATGAATTCAGTAGTGTAGAGGAAAGAAGGACGAGGACGGGAAGTCGGGAAGAAGGAAGGAGAGAGGGCGCAACGGTCGTGGCTAGGAAAGAGAGAGAGAGAGTGGGAGGGAGGATAGGAGGATGGGAAAAGGGAGGGAGATAGTGATAGAAAGAGAGAGGGAGAGAGAGAGAGAGAGAAGAGGAGGAACGAAACGGTCGCACGACGCGCACGGTAGCGGGGCGCTACGCAGAGTGTCGGTGTGTGTCGCGCTGGAGGCCGGCCGAGGTCGACGGCCTACGGTTCGGCCATCTCCGTATTAAGTCGGTAAAGCTCGGCACTAGGTCAGTGATGGAGTCACTGGCCGCCCCGAGCGTCGAGGCAATGACACCGAGCACGCCGTTGCTGCCACCGAACGAACGACCGGCTCTCCCCACCATTACCTCCATTACCACCACCACCACCACTACCACCACCACCACTACCACCACTACTACACACCCTCCTGCCGCTTGTCCTCCCACTATTTGACTGCGCCAACGCCAGCCAGCGCAACTCCTCTCCTCTATTGGCCTCGCCCCGTCACTGACTCGACGCAACCGACGTTCGTTCGTTCGTTCGTTCTTTGCGCCGCCACACTCGAAAACTCTTTACGTAGGTATATGTGTACCTATCTACACACGTGCTTATATGTATATATATATATATATATATATAGATATATAAATGTATGTGATGTATGTATATATATTTATATATATATATATATTGTATATATGTATGTATGCATGCGTACGTACGTGTTTCCTTCGACGTAACGTAACCGAAACGCGTTACGTAGCACGCTCGAATTTTCGTCTCTTCCTCTTTCTCTCTTTCTCTCTCTCTTTCTTCGTTATTGTTTCTTATTTATTTCGTATAATGTGTAATTAATTTTTTACAGCGTGTAGCAAATATCTATATTTACAAATGTTTATACCTTGTTATATATATCATCCATATATGTATATTTATATGTATATATATATATATTCCTTTTATTAATGATATATTAGTTTTATCGTATAGAAAGTATTTCATTATCGAAGAACGATGCAAGTCTCATCTAATTGCCATCTTATGACCTTAATGATCCCCATCTAAAGGCTATTGATGCTTTATATTTTATATATCGATCGTTCCTTCACGAACTCGTCCTCGGATTACTATACCTATGAGAAAAATTGAAAAAAAAAAAAGAAAAAAAAGAAGAAAGGGCTAAGTGAACGACCAGCAAACACGCTTTTTTAAAGATTATATTTTGTAACGTTAGATTACGTTTACTCTGTTCGTTTAATTAATTAAAGAATAGGTACATACGTTCGTTGATATTTAAAGATCGACGCGAGAGATGAGCTGAATAAAAAAAAAAAAAAAATAAAAAGAGAGAGAGAGAGAGAGAGAGAGAGAAATTTCGTCGTTATTTGAAATTCGTTAATTATTCGTAAAGTTCAATTCGTTACGCAAGCTTCGCATCGTCGACGAAGGGAATTAGTAAAAGCGACTAACAATAGGTTTTAAGGTGTGCCAATCTGTGCTATTAAAGAGAGATAGAGAGTAAGAGATAGGGATATATGTAGAGAGAGAGAGAGAGAGAGAGAGAGAGAGAGAGAGAGAGAGAGAGAGAGAGAGAGAGAGAGAGAGAGAGAGACAAAGATAGAGAGAGATATAGAATAAAGAAGAATGAGATAGAATGAGAGAGAAGTAGATAGGTCTATCAATTATCGGATAAGCCGGTACAAAAGCGATGCATTTACATCCTTATACCTCGAGATTCCCTTCCTTCGAGAAATATACATACTTATATACACGTACAATATGTATGTACATAAATAAAACAGGGGAGAGGCAGAAACCGTTAAGTTCTCTGTTCGCGCCCGGTCAACGAATCGAAAGACATAAGAGGTTGGTATAATATAATCCTGAATTTTATATATCGGGAATAATAAAAAGTTACGATGACTACGAATGATTTCGTTGCATTCGCACTAGTTTAAATCGAGCGATTCTAAAAGCAACGATAATATGTAAGAGAGTAAGGAAAGATTAGAAATGGCTAAGAGATTGAACGGTTGGTTGGTTGACCGGGTAGGTTAAATTGGTTTGAGAGTTCGACGGATTCAGAGAGAAACGAGAAGAAGAAAATGAGAGAACAACGCCATAGGGGTAGAACGATGGAGGAAAGTGTTTTTACACGTGGGAGGTCCTAAAAGCCTAAAAAGAAAAAAAAAAAAAGAGAAATTCCACTTGGACTATGGGAACGTGGAAAGAACGTGTATGAGGGCTTTAACCGATAGAAGAAAAAGTGTTTTAACATCAAAGGGATTTTATAATTTTTTTTTTATCTACTCCTCGCTATATGCATTTAGTTATTTTTATTGATATCGATCATGATCATGATTACGATCTTATTGATTATCGATGGATCATCGATAGTTATATACGTAAGTTCATTGACAAGAAGAAAATAAAAATAAAAAAAAAAAATAAAAAAAAAAATAAATAAATAAATAAAAGAGAAAAAAAAAGAAAACAAGAAAGGAAAAGAATAAAAGAAAGAAAAGAAGAAAAGAAGAAAAAGAAAAAACAAGGATAAAGAAAAAAACCATTCAAACGTTCGAGGCCACTTTCACCCTCGTGACTTCAATGCGTACGAGGGGAAAGGTAAAAAGGAAAAGCAAGCACCCGCAGAATGCGGGACACCATGATGGGCTCGACGAGTACTCATCGAGTGGGACACGAATAACCTTGGACTAGCGGTACCGTGCGTAAGATTAGCGGCTTTCGTCTAATAGATTAAATACTTCATTTCTATTTCTCTCTCTTTCTCTCTCTCTTAAATGTATCTGATTACAGACAGTCCCTGAACGTTCATTGATACAATTTATTTCAACTTGTTTTTTCGTCTGTCTAACTCTTTTATAAAAGGATACAATTAAAATGAAAGAAGAAGAAGAAAAAAAAAGTAGGATCCATTTAATGAACGAGTTATAAAGGTAAAAAAAAAGAAAAAAAGAAAAAGAAAAGAAAGAAAGAAAAAGAAAAAGAAAAGAAACAAATAAATAAAGAAGGAAAGAAAGATCGTGAAAGAACGATGATCTCGAGACGATTCGATGATCGATCTTCTATCGGATCGATTGAGATCGCAAGATCACGGTGTATCTCGGAATAGCTATGGACTAGCGGTATCATGTGTAAGTTAGCGGATCCCTCCTCATCTAAGAGTTACCTTTCGAGTCGGTGTAGCGAGTCCGGTGGAGTGAGTCCAGTGCACGAAGAGACTGGACTCGGTTCACCATTCTGGTTAGGTAGAGTGCAGAGCCATTGGGCTCGACAGACCGCTATTCTCAAGAATGGTGAGTTGATGCTGGTGATAGTGATAGTGGTAGTGGTAATGCTACTGCTGCAGTTTCTACTGCTACTGTTACTGTTGCTATTGATGATGGTAGTGGTGGTGGTGGTGGTGGTGGTAGTAGTGATGGTGCCTAGTAGTGGTGGTAAAACGAACGGTTATGGTGTCTATGGACTTTCACCTACCATCGAACGAATGCCGCTAGCGCAACAGCTCTCACTTCCATTTCGTTCGCTCAGATGCGAACGACTATTATTTACTATGAGAAATCAGTACTATGAACTTTGTCTCTTCGTCTTATATTATATTGTGCATTTTTATTGTAAATATATATATATATATTTTTTTTTTTTTTTTTCATTATTTCGTTTTTAACTAATTTTTTATTTACCCTTTTTTTTTATTTCATTCTTTTCTCTTTTTGTTTCCTTTTTCCTTCCTGAAAATCTTTCATCGCTTTTATCGTTTTCTAAGGGGCTTAATTTTAAAGAAATGAAGATCGATATAATAATTTCTTGATCG
Source organism: Vespa crabro (assembly GCF_910589235.1). Lineage (NCBI taxonomy): Eukaryota > Metazoa > Arthropoda > Insecta > Hymenoptera > Vespidae > Vespa > Vespa crabro. The sequence goes on from NC_060963.1 coordinate 3,737,093, forward strand.
TCTTAATCTTTTCGTTGATATCCTTGATTTGCGAGTAATCAATTTTTTTTTTTTTTTTTAACATTATAGATCTTTTATATACGTACATACGTATCTGTATGTATCTACGTACACGTAACATTCAAATCAATAGATTTAGAAAAGTATTTGCATATTTTATTTTGACTGAAATCAATTTGATTTGGTGATATGTAAAAATAAATACGATCGTATCGCGTCAAATAAATATGATAAATTGATAAATCACGTTAATAGATAAATATAGAATATTTCTTCAATAAAAATTAATAACACTGATGTGCCGTTAATAATGAACAATATCGATGTTATCGATAAAATAAAAGAAATATGACAAAAGGAAATTTTTCTTACAATCGTTTAAAAAATAATATTAAAATTTTGAATGCGAGGAAGGAAAAGAATTAATAATTTCGACCTTCCAGAAAATAATGCTCGAGGCGTAAAATAATAGAAAAGTTTATACATGGTAGCGTTAAAGAAAGTTACAGGAAAGTGGCATGAATCGTAATCGTTCGAGCGTGTAAAGAGGTGCGTGCATTTTAATGGTGTAGCTTAGATTACTTGGTAAAGAAATAGAAAGAGAATGAGTAAGAGAAAGAGAGATGAGAGAGGGAGGACGATTTCACCCTGTATTTCTCACAGACGTGAATTGGCCTTCACCTCGTGAACCAACTCCTACGACTATACGACAAAAGGATATCGCGCGATCCTCTTTTGCTAGAAGAAGGATCTTTCTCGACGGTTCCGTTCACTCATTTTATCTCTTTCTTAATCAGTCTCACATTGTAACTACATACATACATACATACATAAATACATAAATACGTAAATACATGTAACTATACGTAGATAAGTAACTACTTACATATATATTAAAAGAGAGAGTGAGAGTGAGAGAGCGAGAGAGAGAGAGAGAGAGAGAGAGAGAGAGAGAGAGAGAAACATGGAGATGTACGTGTTAGGAAATATAGAGTCGTAAAACGATTCAATGATTTTTCATTTTGTTTAAGGGGGAATATAAATTAGTCGATGACTTGTATTTGCAAATAGGAATAAGGATTAACATATGAACATTTTTTTTCGCTTCTATTTTTTCTTTTATTTTTTTTTATTCTTTTTTTTTTCTTACCTCCTTAAGAAGATAGCCTTTCGTCTTGATAAATTGAATCTACGAATAAAATGAAGCAATGATTTAACTTTTTATGTCTTACCTGTGAAATAGGTAATACGACTTTATCTATTTAATCATGACTATGATTAACGACTCGGTTTATAACGTATAAATATTTACTTATTTACTTATTTACTTACTTACTTACTTACTTACTTATTATGACGAATTATAGTTCGTTATTAATTTAACAATTTCGATTTGATCAATGACAAAAATTTGTTAGTTATATAACGCGTTATAATCGATAAACGACGAAGTTCTATTTAATTGATTTAAACAATGTATAAATTGATCTAAAAATTCCTACATCATTTTATGGTAGGTATATAACTATATATATATATATATATATATATATATATATATATATATATATTTATATCCTAGTTTTTGAAACTAGTTTCTCATGTCTCAGGTCAGTCTAGTCGGTACCACCTAGTACGAAACTCAACAGGAACTCTCTCTCTCTCTCTCTCTCTCTCTCTCTCTCTCTCTCTCTCTCTCTCTCTCTCTCTCTTTTTCTTTTCTATCTCTTTTTTTTCTTTCTTTTTCGAGTTAGGAATGTGAAAATCTATTTGTACGTCGCACCTGCGAGCCCGCATATTTTAATAGTACGCGAGGCACATTGTTTTCGAGCGAGATGCCACTCGCCGATAGCACGATTTTCATATCACGCATGCAGCTCGATTACCGGAGCTCCGTCAATTACGGAACAACATAAATAGATATAATACATACTTATATATATTATATATATATATATATATATATATATATATATATATATATTATATCCTTAATAAACGTCGAGAAGAACGTCGATCGGTATCGACGATAAATATGTAAGTTAAACGCGATCTAATGTCATGGTCGTTAAAGACCGCGCCCTTTCGAGTCGTTTAAACTTCAGGAAATTATCGTTGTTTTCTCGAATTCCCGTGATACCAATCGATTATGCAAAATAATACGTATTCCTTCTTAGAAAACGTAATATCGCTCGTTAGAATCGTGCCTCGTTAATTTTCTTTTTTTCTTTTTTTTTTATTTTTTTTTTTTTAATTTTCCTTGCCTTTTTGTTTCTTCTTTTTTTTCCCTTTTCTTGTCTTTCTTTTTTTTTTGGGGGGGGGGGTTTCTTTTTTATTTTTTTCTTTTTTTCGTTCCTTTGTAATTAACCCAAGAGACACCTACACACACACACACATACAACAACAAATTTATTCATTCTTTTCTAACTTGCCAGATATTGTGTAAAGTAAAGTACAAAGGTTTTATGATCACAGGTAGAAAACACATATTTACATGTCATTTGCGACTTGGTAATCACGTTTCTCTTGATTTCATTTTTCTTTTTCTCTTTTCCCTCTTTTCCCCCTCTCTTTCTTTCTTTCTTCTTTTTTCTTGGTTTTTTTTTTTTTTCTTTCGTTCGCTTTCTTCTTATAAAATACGAAAGGAAACAATTGAACGAAATCTTTTCGTTCAATCTAAATATATGGTATGTATGTAAAGGATCAATCAATATTATTGAATGCATTGTTTTCGAAACGTTTATTTAGATATATAAATAATGAAAAGAGAAATTTTCAAATTAGCGAAGAAAAGAAATCGCGATCTTATACTATGCTTGCACAAACAGGGTAGATATCTTTTTACTTCGTCGCGCTTCGATCGGGCCGATTGGTTCGTATCTGGTTTGAGGTTTTATGAACTACTACC
>NC_060963.1:3750000-3757500 GCF_910589235.1 Vespa crabro
GCGTTGGTGGTGGCGGTGGCGGTGGCGGTGTTGGCGGTGGCGGCGGCAGTAGTACCGCTACGAAAAGCCGCCTCTATTCTTTTGCTAAGTAATATAAACATAGAAGTGAATTCGAACGAAGAAGAATAGACGAAGAAGAAGAAGAAGAAGAAGAAAAAGAAGAAGAAGAAGAAGTAGAAGGAAGACGTAGAAGGAAGAAGACGAAGACGTAGAAGAAGATCGGTCGAGCGATCTGGAACGACACGTGAGAGAGAAACCGGACGTCCATGTACATACATACATATATATACGGACGGAGAGGTCGGGAACGAGACGAACTTGGACAGGTCAAGGACCTGAAGCACGATACAACACCACGTTGCAGAGTCGAGTCTTTTTCTCCGTTTCTCTCTCTCTTCTCTCTCTCTCTCTCCCTTTTTCTCCCTTTTCTTTCTCTTTTTCTTTCTTTTTCTTTTTTTTTCTCTCTCTCTTTCTCTCTCTCTCTCTCTCTCTCTCTCTCTCTCTCTCTTTCTTTTATTCGTAATTTCGTGATTAATAACGTTTATACAGACTCGTCGAAGATAATTGGTCATTTACGATCGTAATCGAAAATGAATTGATTATTTAAGAAAAAGATTAATACTACTCGATATTTCTATATAATCGTCATATAGATAATACCTATATTAAGTAAATCAAAAATGGATTGATTGTTTAAGAAAATGATTAATACCATTCGATTTTTTTCTCATATAATCGTTCGTGGTACATAAGTGATCGAAAATGAATTGATTATTTAGAAAGAAAAAAATTTCATATTAAAGTAAACATTAGATTTTTATTCATTAAATTGCCAAGGTCGACATTTTCTTACGTCCAAATAATTATCATTTATTATTAATATTATTAATTTTGTTATATTATTGTCGGTATACCGACGGACGATCCGCGCGATACGAATATTTTAAAGATCGCTCGATCGCGTGGACGGACGTTTACGATAGAACGATTTCATCTATCGATCGTAGTCTTTCGGGATCGTCCTCGTCCTTCGACGATCCCGTAAAATTGCATATCTTCCGTCACGTGCTTTTCTATCGTCCGTAGATCCGTATACACTCGCATTCACGTACGTACGCACGCACCCACGACGTACGTACGTGTGCTCGCGCGTTCAAGTCGGCACGTGCCACGTATAAACGAGCAGGGTAAAAGTACTTAAGTACTTACGTACGTACATACATACATACATACATACATACATACATAAATATATACTATACTATGTTCTATAATGCTCATCAAATTTCAATAGCATCTTATAGTCGTTCTGATATCACTCAATTTTCTCATCGTCCGTCGTCTAGTTTTCGATAGTCTAGGTTCCTAGGTTTCTTTAAGTAATGATAGAGATAGAGATAGATAGTAAGGGGTAAGAAGAAAAAGAAGAAGACGAAGAAGAAGATGAAGAAGAAGAGAGAAAGAAAGAAAAAAGAATGAAAGAAAGATAGATAGATAAAGAGAGAGAGAGAGAGAGAGAGAGAGAGAGAGAGAGAGAGACCATAGAGAAAGATTCAGCTCCATCTGGTGGAGGTGCATGCCGGTGTTAGTACACTAAATGTGTGTACGTTGACGTATACGTGTATATGTCTCTCTCTGTGTGTATGTATGTATATATGTATGTGTATGTGTATGTGTATGTGTGTGCGTGCGTGTGCGCACGCGTGTGTATGTATGTGTCTCTCGTTCATCTGTGTATGTAGGTGTTCGGAGAGTAGACGGGTCGTTGACCCCAGGGCGCACTCTGCGCTACACACCGTATTCGAAACTACACAAAACACAGCGTGTGCGTCGCCTAGCGCTTCGTTTCGAATTTAATCTGACGCTTACGCGGTGCATGCGCAATCGTGCATTCACTTCGAAGAAAATCGTGCTTCGCGAAAGGGAAAGAAATACGAGAGAAAGAGAGAGAAAGAGAAAGAGAGAGAAAGATAGAGAGGAGAGAAGAGTACTATATGGGGTGAGAAAGAGAAAGAGAAAGAAAGAGAGGGAGAGAGAGAGAGAGAGAGAGAGAGAAAAGGGAACTTAAGACGCAAGGGGCGAGCGAGACGATCGATCGGTTACAAAGCGACCGTAAGATAGTGGAATTGGCTCGAAAGAGTGGAACCCTATTGGCAAGTTGGGTACGTCCGATCGGTCTGACAAAATCTACTATCAGGATGGATACTATTGTCGTATGTTTCTGTATCCACATTACTTTCGATTGAAATTTTTTTCTCTCTTTCTTTCCTTCCTCTTTTTTTTCTTTTTTTTTTTTTTTTCTTTTTTCTCTTCTCTTTTTGCCATATTCTTTTTTCTCCCTCATTTTTCCCCGGCCGAAATCATTAACACCAACGAGAAATTTGATTAACCCTTAAACGTTTTAACATTTATATTACATCGTACGTAGTAATACGTTCTAATGCTCGCAATCCTGCATAGGCATGGCCAACGTAATTGTAAAAATTTTGTTCAATGAGATTACGCGAGAAGAACAAACGATATTATAAATTTTTTCTTTTTCTTTTTTTTCTCTTTTTTTTTTTTTTTTTTTGTTATAAACCGGACATTAGGTAGTATCGTATAAAATTTTTACAACCATAAGATCGTGCCTTTAGTAATCGATTAAAAAAAGATTTATAACGCTTCGTTGTATCGTTCGAATCGACTTATCATATTTCCTCCTTTAAATCGTGTGAGTGGGTGGGAGGAGGGGGGGGTGGAAGGTTGTAGGAGAACGATAAAGGCAAGAAAACGAATAGAAGAAAGATAGAAAGGAAAAAAGAAAAAAAAAACGATTTTATTTAAAACAGATCCATATCAAAATGGGTCACCCTATATGTACTTAGGCATACGCGAACACCAACCGCCCGGCCTCTCCCCTCCTCACCCCCGAGCCACCATTCACCTCCTCTCCACCCATCCTCTCGTGTATTTTCGTAGTGCGAAAATATGTAGTGCGAATACTTCTGCCTATGTATATATCTATATACATACGTCGCTGGTCTCTACGTACGGACGCGGAAACAGTCCGATTTAAATACTAATCGTGCGCACGTGACTTTCTCTCCTTCGTTCGTGTACTTTCACGATGATAGGTTCTTATATACATACACATATATATATATATATATGCATATATACATGCATGCATAGATACATACATACATAATGTACGTACGTACGTACTTAGTGTATATGCGTATGTTAACGTGAGGAGACCGCTGACGCCTGCTACTTTCTATAATTAATCCCAAAGCTTGTTCAACGTACGACTCCGATCCTAAAGGAGAAGCATTAGCATTATCGAGGAACGATTATGCGTCAATGATTGATCGACCTGTAAGCGGGTGCCAGCTTATAATCGAGATTTTTCAATTACCAAATCCGATTAACACGTTAATCGTTATGATGGTGGTATCGTCAGTAAACCACCATATATATATATATATATATATATATATATATATATATATATATATATATATATCTGTCTTTTCAATAATATCGAACGATGTTTATTAACGATTATTACTTGCGTTGTTTTAATTTTTCTAAGGAAAATAAGGACAAATTTATTTATTTATTTCTCATTTTTTTTTGTTTTTTTGTTTTTGTTTTTTTCCCTAATAAAAATATATATATATATATATATATATATATATATATATATATATACGTATATACGTGCCACGTATTGTCGTTTAAAGTCAACGAATTTTAATTGCCTCAAAATATTTCCTTAGCAAATAAATGATTATAAGTATAAATGTTCTCGATAGTGGGCTCTTATTTATTTATCTTATTTATCCAATGGATTAAAGTTGGTGGTATTATTAAAGAAAAAAGAAAAAAGAAAAAAGGAACGAGATGATAAAACTAATTATATTATATATATATATATATATATATATTATATATTATTATATAATTATGATCTTCAAGTATCAAACGAAATTAAAAAATTTTCGTGGCAATCGATGTGCGTTAAAACATTTGAAATGTCTCATATATATGAAAGAGAATACGTTACGTTGATTGATTATCTGAAAAGAAGAAAAAAAAAAGAGAGAAAGAGAGAGAGAGAGAGAGATAAAGAAACTAGTTGTTTAGCGTAAGCGAAAGCGAACGAATGTTTTCACATGACTTCGATGAACGATAAATGGAGTCGTGTGGCATAGGAGTTCGCTAGCGTAAACGCGTCGAAACAGATGTACATTTGTAAATACGTAAAATACATATACATACATACGTGGTAAGTAAGTAACTAAGTGAGTAAGTAAGTAAGTAAGTACTTTACTTACGCAGAATGTCTGAAACGTAACGCACGAGCTGTTATACTTGTTACTAGAAACTTATCGTACTAACTGAAATGTCTTCCTCTGCCCCTTCCAATGTCCTCTCCCCACTATCAAACATCGTATATACGTTGGTTGATTTTCATCGTAATAGAGAAAACGAACGATGCGTTCTCTTGTTTAAACAACAACGGGAGATACGTGACACGCTCCGATGACACTATTCATTATATTTACCTTTTGAATCAACGTCGACGTAATTAACACGATTGACTACGGAAGAATTCCAAAGAGAACATCGAACGCGCACGCTAGACGCGACTGATTTTTCAAAATATCCCAGTAGTATGACGAGTATCGTCATTTGTAAATAAATACATACGTATATACTGTACAATCATACACGTAGATATATTTTTATGTATATGTAAAATACGTAACACGCGAACTTCGTTTGTTGTTGCTTATATCTTGCTCGTTGTTATTGTTATTGTATTTTTTTCTTTTCTTTCCTTTTTTTCTTTTCCTTTCGTTTCATCTACAACGTGTTCTCGTAAAGGTGTCCTCACGAAATCAAAAATATCGGGGTTAAGGGGTCGTGGAAAGACAAAAAAAAAATCTAAGAAAAAGGAGAGTAAGAAACTTGGAAAGATTTATAACTACAAAAACATGACTCACGATGACTCGCCATTTTATTTGTTTTCTAAGAAATTGCAATGTAGAAATAAGTCGATGAGAAATATATATATATATATATATAATCATAATATATATATATAAATATATACATACATACATACATACATACATACATACATACATACATACATAGATGTGTACTTATGTGCCAAAGGCCGGCCCTGACCGGCCAACTCGAGCTCGAAGCTAACATTCTGGCTAACCCTGCATATATGTACGTATGTATGTATGCATGTATATATATATATATATATATATATATATGCGTGTGTACGCGTTTTATTATATCTACGTTATACTAGCGTGTGGACGGCCGTTGGCGTGCGCCATACAGAAATTGACGGTTAAGAAAGGCAGGCTAAATCATATCCTGTCATAATTGCTCATAGTTTGACCCAATTCCTGAACACCGACCTACGCTGGCCACCCACCCAGCCTTTTACTTTTTATCTATTCTTAAAATTTATATATATATATATATATATATATATATATATATACACAAATACACAGGATTTGCGTGAAAGAGAACGCTCAAATTGATCTTCGACGATTGAAAATATAAAACATTGAAATCATCTTAGATCCGTTGAAGACAACGGATTTTCAATCTTCCATTTTTCTTGGGCCCGTCCATTTGAGAAAAACTGTAGAAAAATCGAACAAAGGATCCTGATTGGGAAGAACAAACAAAAACAAAAAAAAGAAGAAAAACAAAACGAAAAAAAAAACGAACAAAAAAAAAAATCAAAACGATAGCTTATATTAATCTATCGATGCAGATAGAATCCGGTTGTTAGGATACCAAACGATAAACCACCTCATACATACTACATGCCAAACATACATACATACATACATACGTTGACTTACTCGTACGAATTGTATACGAGTGGGTATACGTTGTCATGGATACCTCATATCCTCCCTATATCCGAAAATAATCGCTTTTCCTACAAAATTTGTTCGATCGACCGGATGTAAATATATTCGACTGAAAAACAAAGCGTTCATCGTAGCAACTCCCGCATTCAACATCCTCCTCTTCCCACCACCCACCCCTTCTCTACTCGTCAACTCTCCCCAATCACCCTTGCCCTCTACCTACTACTCATTATCGCTCCTTTTGGAACTACGTTTCAATCAATGATTTCTATAAAAAAAAAAAAAAAAAAAGAAAAAAACAAATATCTTTAAAAAGACGTTCACACGTTTTAATAATTTCGTCGAACTATAGTAACTTCTTTTTCTTTTTCTTCTCTCTCTCTCTCTCTCACCTCTCTCATCTCTCTCAGGAGCAGACGCATGGATATAGTCTGGCTCGTATATCGTATAATGCAGCAGTCTACCGGTTTACCGCTCGTAAACCGGCAGCAACGCCGTTCCGAGCATTAGTATCAGCTCTTATAGTGTCGGCTAGCGTACTGAAAGACGATCTAGGAAGGGAGGAGGAGGAGGGTTGGAAACTGGGGGTGGGCCATTTCGACGATACGTATTCGATACGTCAAGATACGAAAGACTGGAGTTTTTTATTTTTTGTTTTTTTTTTCCCCTTTACTCCTCCACTTCTCCTTCCTTGCTCGCCCCCTCCCCCTTCCCATCTGTCCATCCACTCATCTATTAATTTTGAATGTCAAACATCGGTATAATCGATTAATCTCAATGGCAAAGAAAAAGAGATCAACTTGTTGCGTATCTTTTAATTATGCACCAAACCAAATATTTGGAATTATTCCGAAGGCTGTTCGATTGTCACGAATTTTCTCGTGGAAAAAAAAAATTGATCTATATATCGAAATAATGTATCTAATTCAATACAATCTAATTTAATTTAATTCTATTCTAATCTAATCTAATCTAATCTAATCTAATCTAATCTAATCGAAATCGTTAGATATCGAAAATATTTCGTCGAAGAAGACAGAATATCTCTCGATGATCCCGCAATTCGGTCGATTTGTCATACTTCGTCGTTGTCCTTCCCATTGTTCACCTCGCTACCCTCTCTCTTTTTTTCTATACACGTATATATTTATATATATATATATATATATATATATATATATATATATACGTATCTGCATACACATATGTAGCTCGTACGATTCTCCTGGTAGAGTAGAAGGGAACGAACGAGTCGTGTGTGTATGCACTCTCTCATTTTGAGGGTCACGTTCACAGCGCAGCATCCCCCGTGACGGCGAGTCGTCGATTCGTTGGTTGCGCGAGGTCCGGGCCGCGACATATAGAAGGAGCGAGAAAGACAGAGAAAGAGAGAGAGAAAAGGAGAGAGAGAGAGAGAGAGAGAGAGAGAAGGAGAGAGAGAGAGAAGGAGAGAGAGAGAGAGGACCGAACAAGCGAATGAGAGAGGGAAAAAGAGAGAACAGGAGAGAGAGAGAGAGAGAGAGAGAGAGAGCGAAAGAGAAAGAACGAGGGAGAGTTGGAAGGCAAGGGTTCGATGGCAGAAAGGGGTGGTACTGACGGG
>NC_060963.1:3762500-3770000 GCF_910589235.1 Vespa crabro
ATATCGGACTGAATGTGTCAGGTGTTATTTTTTTTTCTTCTTTTTGTCTTTTTTCCTTTTCTTTTTTTTTTCTTTTTTTTTTTTTTTATGTACACGCGATACCACCTTAATTATAGTGATTTATGAGTGCCACGGAAGGCTCTCGAGATACGAACATGTATATTCACGGCGATATCTCTGCTTCTCTTTTTGTCCCCTTCCCTCTCTCTCTCTCTCTCTCTCTCTCTGATTTTCTTTTTCTTCTTTTCTTTTTTTTCTTTTTTTTTTTTTTCGTTGTTGTTGTTGTCTTTCCTTCTTCACATTATCTCATTTTACTTGTAGCTATTCTATCGTTTATAGCGCGCGACGCGTAGACGCATTGACAAGGCGCGCTTTAGAGGTGTTCGACTCAAAGAGACACGTCAAACTAGTTTTCCTAGATTATGGTCTTTAAGGCCTAACGTTCAAGGTAAAACCAGGGCAAGACCGTGCTTTATCGTTCCCGCACATCGACGTTAACGATAGTTACCGATCGAACAGCTTGTTCGGGGAAGCGTGAAATCATTGACGAAAGCGTGATATCCGATAGCCATCGGCGTTATCTACAATGTAAATCCGTAATATGCTAGTAGCTTACGATTAAAAGAGGGCAATACGTTGCGATCGAGCGTACGCAAAAAATAACGTACACGTAAATATATATAAATAAATGTTAACGTACGATAAAATACATTGAAAATGATAAAACTATAGTCTCTCTCTCTCTTTTTTTCCTTTAAAACGATTTCACTTCAAAAATCATTCTTTCATCCGTTAATAACCTTGAACGTACGAAGCTTAGAAACGATTTATCTCTCTCTCTCTCTCTCTCTATCTATCTCTCTCTTTTATATTTCTCGATATATAAATACGTATGTACATATATACATACATACATACATACATACATACATACAAAAATATATGCGTATTTATTTATATATTAATCGTTTCGGACAAGGATCTCTATCTGTTTAAGTAGTAAAAACCGATAATATGTCAGACGTATTCGTAACGTCGCCGTGGCCGTATATTTAACTACTGTAGAACAAGAACATTCACGACAATACGGATTATTGAAAATAATCCATACAATATATGTTTTATACAAACACACACACACACACACATACACACATACATATACACACACATACACACACACACACACTAATATGAATTAAAGTTTGTAACAAATATCGTGAATAATTGAAAAAGAAAGAAATAATAAACATTGGAAGAATTATAGTTAAAAGGAAAATCGGTAAACAAAAATCAATCAATAAACATTTGGCCGCTTTTAACGTTTAAACTTTTAATCGAGATACTATTATCGTATACAATAGAACGTACACGTTTTCTTTGCCATTAAGAACAATCGTAGCTGTTAGGAACATTTTGTATCCTTCTTTTCTTTCTTTTTTTTTTTTTTTTTGTTTTTAATATTATTTTTTCCTACCTCCCCCACCCAACCTCCTCTCACTTTTTTTCTCTATGTCTCTCTTTTCTTTATGCTACGCTCGGAATAATAGAGACGAGGAGTGTGCATGTTTTCGAGGCGGGCGCTAAAAACGAGGCTCGATTACGTAACCAGCAACGCTCGACACGTAGTCCGACGACCTTCCTCTATGGAAAGGATGGATCTGAAATAGCAACGACCCGAATATGGGTCAGCATGCATTGTGGCTCGACCCTCTTCGCGCGGAGCGCCGCGCCGTCCCGCGCAACCCCGCACTGCACCGCACCGCACCGCACCGCACCGCACCGTCACGCCATCGAGTTGCTAGAGTCGAGCAGAACCGAGCTAACATATAACCATCTATCTAAGCGCTACATACGAACTGCAACTAACTCGCTAACGTCGAGAGACGAAAACGATGAAGCTGCCTTCGAAGAACTCACCGAAATAAATGTTTTATTAGACCGACTCTAGCCAACTCATTCTTCTAATCTCCCTCTCTCTCTCTCTCTCTCTCTCTTTCTATCTATCTATCTGTCCTTTTTTCTGTAGTACTGTTAAAATCTAATCGAGAAAAAACGCACGCTTATTGCGACACCATTAGAGCAATAATTGTTCTTGTTTTTTCATTTTTTTCTTTTCGTTTTCGTCTTTTTTTTTTTTTTTTTGTTTTTCTATTTCTTTTTTTTCTATCATTATAGCAAACGATATTTAACATTATTCAAGGAGGACGTCGATTTTATTATTTCTTTTTTTTCTATTGGTTTCACTTTTCTTATCAAATCGAAATGATTTATCTACAGGTGCAAGCGTTTCATTATACGCATTGAAAGTTCTTCTTCCGATTTTTCCTTGGCAAATGTAGAATAATGATCTATGAAAAAATATAAATTTTACATTCGGATGTTCTTTTAATTTCTTTGAGCTTTTGAAAATATTAAAAGGGATCATTTTATAATTTTGCGATATAAAATTTGTTTTCTCTCTCTCTCTTTCTCTCTCTCTCTCTCTCTCTCTCTCTCTCTATCTATCTATGTATCTCTAAGTCTGTCCATCTGTCCGTCTGTCTATCCATCTTTCTCCCTCCCAATTCACATCGCGAAACGCTTAAAGAGAACTCATTTTATTTCCTTTTGACCCCGAACGGTCGACCCAATTCCATGTCCGAAGAAAATTCCTATCGTCGACTGAACAATTTTCGTCCGGAATATTCGAAAGGGCGGATAATATATCTTGCTGTGTGACGACAGAGAGAATCAGAGAGAATCAGAGAGAGAGAGAGAGAGAGAGAGAGAAAGAGAGAATGAGAATGGAAAGAGTATTAAAAAAATAAAAAAAAAAAAAAAGGAAAAGAATAAAAAGAGGGTATATGCTGAACGAAGGTTCGACAAAAGGAAAGAGAGAAAAAGAGAGAGAAAGAGAGAGAAAGGACAAGCTGAGATCTTCGATAAAAGAAAGAGAAAAAGAAGAAAGAGAGAGAGAGAGAGAGAACGGATACGGAGTTATAAAGAAACAAGAGAAAGAGAGAAGACTCGTTGGGGTAGGTCGCGTTCTATTTTGGTGTATCACGTCGAAAGTGTATCACGTTGAAGTTGCACGGTAGGGTAAAGCATGAAAAAGTCCGAAACGTTAATGAAATCGATATGAGAAGGAAAAGCAGGAAGTCCAATTTACCAAGTGAATTTTGGTGATATTAAACGAAAAGAAATGAAAGAATAAAAAACAAGAGAAAAAGAAATATATATATATATATATATATATATATATATATATATATACATACATATTATTTTCGAAAGAATTCAACGATATTAATAGAACGGATATTAAAATATATTCGTTCCTATATGTCAATGTTCTATCAAAGAAGTTATTTAAAAGACTAACGAGAACGATTAATTGTTATTCGATTGATTCAATCGAACGAAATAGGAATAAGGATATATGAAAATATGATTCGCCCTTGGTTCGGAATATCCTTTCGTTCATTCTGTTAAAGAGGTTTTGTTTTTTACCGGATCAGGAAGCGGCAACGTCAGCGTCAGCCTTAGCTTCAGCGTCAGCGGCAGCAGCTGTTGCGAGAGAAGACGGTCGCGTGTTACCGTAGTTTAAGAGAGAGTAAGTGAGTGAGGGAGAGAGAGAGAGAGAGAGAAAGAGAGAGAGAAAAGAGAGAGAAAAGAGAGAGAGAGAGAGAGACAAAGAGAAGGAAAAGAGGTATACTGGGAGAAAAGAGATTGGGGTAGGTCGCACGAAATGAGAGAGAGAGAGAAACAGAGTGAGAAACAGAGAGAGAGTGAGAGAGAAAGAGAAGGAGAAAGAGAGGGAGAATTGGTTTGCGAGGTAGATGGAGAGGGGGTAGTCTTCACTGGAAGCGAATAGAACTACCAGAGAAAGAGAAAGAAAGAAAGAGAGGGATAGAGGGATAGAGCAAAGAGATTGCGCATGTGTACGTACGCTTCGAATGCGTCGAATGACGCGAAGGAAGGGTGCTGGTGGTGGTAGTATTAATGTTGGTGTTGGTAGTACTGGTGGTGGCGGTGAAGGCGGCGGCAATGATGGTGGTAGTGGTGGTGGTTGTTCTGGTGGTGGCAGCGTTCCTCAACCTTTGCCCCAGAATGCTCCACGTAATACCCGATATGCAGAACGCCACGACGCGACGCGTTAATCGCGAACCGTTCGCAATTTCGACGTTTCTATGCGTTATCCCTATACCAATAGATTCTATCTGTTTTATTAGGGGTGATAGAGGGAGGTGGAGTAATTGGAAGGCGATAATAGATAAGAATTTGGATTAAATCTGAAAATATTTTGTTTACGTTCAAGATCGTTTAACTTCGTTAAACGAATAATAAAATAAATGCGATCGAAAAGTAATTATTTCGTATATTATTACGAGAATTGTTTTTAACTATTATTGTCATGGTTTTGCGTAAATGCATATTGCGCATTGATCATTCTTTCTTTTTTTTTTTTCTGCGTTTAAAGAACAAACGAAAAGGATATTTCCGGGCGGGAGTACGTTCACACTGGTGACCTACTATCGGCGTCCTTCGAAGGTTTTTGGGTCAATCTCGATCGAAGATGACGCCCGGGGGTGGAAGCATTGCGAGCTAGCTACCAAGCTACCTAGCTAGCTAGCTAGCTACACCAAGCAAGCAAGCGAGCGAGCGAGCGAGTGAATAAGAGAGGGAGAGAGAGAGAGAGAGAGAGAGAGAGAGACACAGGCTACATTTTATCTCATTTCACGAGTTTATTTGGCACGCGTACCGCATCGAAACGTCGCGCGTGTCGCAAATAAAGACGCGGCCTGGCGCGTATTCAAACCTCTTTGAGATTACATCGTAGTAAACTTTTCGTAGTCGTCGCGACGCTCTGCCGTTCCCCTTTCTCGTCTCATCTACCAACGAGTGGATAAGATGAAGGAGGGGTTAGGGAGGAAGTTGGTCATCTTTAACGATCGAAGAAATAGATACATGTGTGTTATATGTATTTATCTCGAGTACCAAGGAAAATCTCTTTCCCTGCATATTAAATTGTATCCTTTTTCTATTAAATTCCACGACAATACGATAATCTATTTGATAATTTAATTATTATTTCATGTCTTTTGCATTAATATTTGTATGATTATCTTTTATTCAACGTGAGGGTTCGATCAATTATTATTCTCCCGCTCGAAGTTGTTCTCGAGTGCAATCGAGTTGCCCTTCGTAAGTCTTTTGGTTGCATAACAAAAATGCATCTACGTAACGACGTGAACCGATCTTGTCACGTGGGGACCACGCATATATTTCTCGTCCATTATTCAAACATAATGTATCTTCTTTTCTCTCTCTCTCCTCCCCCCCCCTCTCTCTCTCTCTCTCTCTATTTCTCTTTTTTTCCCTCTGTTGGACGAGAAATCTAAAGAAACAAATAAAAAATTTATCCAAATATTTTTACCGAACCACAGAAAGTATTTAATAAAAAGATCGATCTCCTCTCCTATCGAATCTATCAAAAAAATTTCATTTTCCCCTTTTCGAAATTCACGTTAACTTTACGCGTTTATTCGTTCTATTTATTCTGAAAATTTTTCTTCCTCTTTGGTTCTTTCTCATTCTCCGATAGAAGGTAACCTTCCTCATCGTCTCTCTCTCTCTCTCTCTCTCTCTTAAAAAAAAACATCAACAAAAACGTTAGAAATTTCTTTGCATCTCTTCGTAAAAAAAAAAAAAAATAAAAAAAAAGAAAAAATAAAAAAAAAAGAAAAGGAACAGAGAAAAAAAGAAGAAACATAAAAAAACATAACTACTTACTTGAATAGATCCTACAAACATGAATAAGCGGATATGTGTATTAGTATTATCTGTGTGTTTGAAAAAGAGCATTGAGGAAAAAGAGAGAGAAAGAGAGAGAGAGAGAGAGAGAGAGAGAGGAGAAAAGGGGAAAAAAAATGAAAAAAGAGAAAAACATTTCCGAATCCAAGGTCTAACTTTCCTGCCGTCCTTTCGAGAATCGCGTGGAAGCTTTCGACGAGGAAAAAGAAAAAGAGAGAGAGAGAGGGAGGGAGATAGGGAAAGAAAGACAGAGAGAATCGACGCAAAAGAGGGAGGCAGGCTCCACGAGCTGAGGAGGGAAACGAGAGAGAGTGAGATAGAGAGGGTGGGAGAGAGGGAGAAGGAGAGGGAGAGGGAGAGAGAACGCTGCGAATGGACGGCCGGTGAGCGAACCGAGGCGCTGTGACGACTGACCCAGTTACTGGGTGGAGGTAATGACCGATACTACACCTAACTCTCCTCCCCTCCCTCATCACAAGTCCAGCCCTGTCTTCTTCCCTCCAACTTCTCGTTTACCCTCTCTCTCTCTCTCTCTCTCTCTCTCTCTCTCTCTCTCTCTCTCTGTCTCTCTTTCTCTATCTATCTATCTTTCTCTCTTCGTTTCGCATACGTTATATTCGCGCGCACACAAGTTCAAAAGCGATTTCCCATCGACTGTTAGGAGGTACGTGAATGTAAAAGTGTTAGTGTATATATGCGCCTACGCGTACAATCTCTTTGCTCTATCTAGAACTGCTCTACGAGAACTCTAGGAGCTAACTAACAGTCACGTAATATTGTTCCCCAGAACCCTGAGCTTTTTACTTTCAATTTCTATTAGTCGATTAATTTATTCGTTCGTCCTCACCAATTCTTGAAACTTTTCAGGATCTTACGAATTTTCTTCTCTTATTCTACCTTCTCTTTTTTCCTTTTTCACCTTTTTTTTTTTTTTTATTTCTTTTCACTTTTCTACTTCTTTTACTTTTATCATTTGCTCTTGTTCATTTATTTAATATATAAATATAGAGATATATTTTGTATCGAGTTATATCATAGATCTGTCTTTTCTTTTCGTTTCAATTAATTTCTTCGATGGCAAATTGTAAAAAAAGTAAAAAAAAAAAAAAAAAAAAAAAAAAAAGAAAAAAAGAAAAGAAAGAAAATCTATATACATACAAATATAAATAGTAACGCAACGCGGATATTTTAATTCTTCTTCGTTTTCTTTTACTTCGTGTTTTTTTTTTTCTTTTTTTCTTTTTTTCTTTCGATAAGTAAATCGATTCTCTTTTTAGAACGTTTCGATTTCGTGACGGAATCTGGATCAGCCAAGAAAACCCTCGTAATTTATTTTATTACTCCGCGAATAAGTAAGTACTTACTTACTTACATACTTACTTACGCTTGCTGCGACGTCGTTTACGAACGCATGCGCATGTCCGTTGCTACGAAATACGCTCTCTTAGCGAGCTTAAGCAGAATCAAGAGCGTAAAGTTAAGCCGTAGAACCCTTTGCAATATTTTTATGCGCAAAAAAGAAAAAGAAAAGAAAGAATCATCCGATCTCGACAAGATTACATAGTTTCTTATTAATTGTACGGATGAAAGAAAAAAAAAAGAAAAAAAATATATATATATATAATTCTTATTACTTATTGTTTCTTATCTCGTGACGATTTTTTCCTTTATTTTTAATTACTTTTCTCTTTCCTTTTTGTTTTC
>NC_060963.1:3775000-3805000 GCF_910589235.1 Vespa crabro
AAGAAAAGAAAAAAGAAGAGAGAGAGAAGAAAAAAAGAAAAATGAAAACGAAGAAGAAAAAAAGAAAAGAGAATGAAAGGAAAAAAGAAGATGAAGAAGAAGAAGAGAGGAAGAAAAAATATACGCAGACGCGAAAACGAGAAAGACGAGAAAACGAATGAACCGATCGTTTAGATATAGTAATCGTCTATATATTATGGTTGACTTTAATTGGATTACGTATACAAGGAAATGGAACCTTTCGAGAAATGTCACTGCATACTACCGATTACTACAACTATGTAGTTATGATACCGAAAGAACGATTATATCCTACGAGAAAGCTCTTACGTACATAGATGAATATGTAACTTCGAATCTAACGTGTGGTTAACGTAATAAAAAAAAAAAAAAAAAAAAAAAGAAAAAGAAAAAGAAAAAAAAACAAACAATGAAAAAAAAAAAGAAGGGCTTCAAAAAAACGAACAAAAGAAAGGATTACGAAAGAAAAACATTTGTGTATGGGGGGGTGTGTGTGTATATGTATGTGTGCGCGCGCGTACGTATGTGTTATTTTTGTTTTCTTTTTGTTCTTTCTCTCTCTCTCTCTCTCTCTCTCTCTCTCCCTCTCTTTTATTTTGTTCTTACCTTTCTTTTTATCCGATCAAATAAAACGCACGATAACGAACGATAATCGTATGCAAAAGAGTCAGGACGGTCGGCCATTATAGTATTAAACATAGTGACAAAAATTTTTCTACAGATTTATCGTTTCGATTATACCCGAGGAACGTCGATCGTTTTCTTCCCCTCTTTTCCTTCCTTTCACCCCTCCCCCCGGTAACATCGTTACACTTTCTCCGTACACATTCCTCCCTCCTAACCCTCTCTTCTTTCTCTCTCTTCTGCTCCACCATCTCCTTCTATCCCCTCCTCCATCACCCCATCTCCCCCCCCCCCTCCCCTCTATCACCTAGCCCCTTCCTTCCTAACTCCTTTCCTTTTTTTATTCATGAAAACGACTCTTCCATTGCTACTATAAACCGCTATGTTCGAGGCGACCAACAGCAGTAATAGTAATAGTTCGTTGCTATTAAATAAGCGGTTAATTGCGTTATGTAACAGGAAGTGAAATGACCCCTCCCTCCCCCCTCGCCTCTCCCACCCACCCTTCCCGATTTTAATTCACAACCTCGTAGCTGTCACGATGTTATATTTTTTTTCGAACTCTCTCTCTCTCTCTCTCTCTCTCTTTCTCTCTCTATCTCTCAGCAAAACCAAATATCGTACGAACGATAATCATAAGAAAGTTGATATAAAAATATTTTTATTAATGAAAACGAAAGAGAGAGAGAGAGAGAGAGAGAGAGAGAGAGAGAGAGAAAGAAACGGACGAGCCCTCGTACGGGAGAAAAGTTTTTTTTACCTGTGTGTTCACTCCCACACAGGCACGCCTACGCATTTATTCCGTTTGAATCATCCATCCGACGTTTAACAGTACGTCTATTACATAAGCGTTTCACTGTGCGATACTACCAAAATAGGTTTTAACTCGACATCTGGGAACGTTGACTTATTATGCGAGATAGCTTTCTCGTGACTTTTGAAAGTGTCCCCGACCGGGCAAAACCTACCATCGAAGTTAATTTTATTCGCGAATAGAAAGAGAGAGAGAGAGAGAGAGGGGGGGGGGAGAGGATAAAGTAAGTAAAAAAAAGAGCAACGAAAAAACAAATACTAGTAAGTACTTACGTATAAGTACATTAGTGATTAAAGACAAATTCGAGACGTTTTTAATCCTAATGCGAAATCGATACGAAAATTAACGAACCTGGTGGTACGAGTTGATATATATATATACATATATATATGCACATCTTTTGTATCGTATCTTATTAATTTTCATATTTGAATTATTTAACATACAAAACGTGAAAAATGTTGAATTGGAAAGATTTTATCGTGTCGCATCGTTTAACGATATCTCGAGATGTTAATATTAATTTCTGATTGTCAGAGATAAAAAAGAAAAAGAAAAGAAAAAGAGAAACAAACAAACAAAAAAAGAAGAAGAAAACAAATTCTATCGATCGATACGATCGACAAAAGGAGACAAATTTTTCCAAAAAGAACCAACAACCAATAAATGTCAGTTCTAAGGTTTTCCTTCTCTCTCTATCTCATTCTCTCTCTCTCTCTCTCTCTCTCTCTCTCTCTCTCCCTCCCACCCTTCTCGGTTTTGAAATAACCGTTGTTGTTTTCTTGCCCGACAGATTCAGGAAGTGAATTCGTTCTTGCAAGTGAAAGTCGTTAGGCAGCCTTCGCTAAAAGCCATTCACGTATTAAGGATAGAACGAAGAGAAGTCGGCACGCGTTTATAAATCGTCTTTGCATTCACCATGAGGATCCAATCGGATCCTTCTACCTTTTGTATTTTTTATTTAAAATAAAACGACGATCGATGTAAAAGGTTGGGTATGCCAAGTGGGTTGAACAGGAACTAACGATGATACGAATTTTCGATCAATGATTAATTTCGTTAACGATATATATGCCAGAGAGAAAGAAAAAAAAAAGAGAGCGAGAGAGAGAGAGAGAGAGAGAGAGACCATTCTATACTTTATTTCATCTTGAATAATACTTTACACAGCTCGTTGCATAATAGTTTCGTCACACTACGCCTCGACAAACATACGCATTAATAATAACTGTTATTAATAAGATAATGCCAAGCGCTATACCACGTAAATCGATATCGTGGCATAACTCGACTCGAGGAGCTCTGATTATTACATATCGCGAACGGTTCTATAACATTCATCATGGAAAAAGAACATACACGGGTTCTCTCTCTCTCTCTCTCCCTCTCTTTCTCTCTCTCTCTCTCTCTTGAATATATCGGCCATAATGTAAGACTTCAGTGTCTCTTTTAGAATCGTACGAAATCCTTTTATGTAAAAGATCGAAACGTATCGAATAGTCTATCGAAAAGATTATGAGAAGAAGAAGAAGAAGAAAAAGAAGAAGAAGAAGAGAATCAGAATGAGAACCACTGACCGAAGAGAGAGCGATCACACTCGACGATCCGCAAAGTACTATGTTTGTACGCGCGCATACGCGCAAACACATACACACGCACAAAAACATACAGACATATATATATATACCACACATACGCACACACACAACCTACGACTCAGTGAAACGCTTGGGTACGCGATCGTACTCTGTTGTATAACCGAAAAAGCAAGCGCCGTCGTCCCTCCCTCTTCCTCCCTCCCGAGTAATGGTGCGTGCACGGCTATCAAATTATTTTCACCTTTCAAGTCCACGCATTCGACGATCCATTGTCAAGTTTAAGTGCCGAATTACTCGAGGCCATACAGAGACTATTCCCCGTCACCCCAACTGTCTTTATCTTCTTTCATTCGTCCCTTTAATTATTTGTTCCTTTTTTCTTTTGTTTTGTTTTCTTTTTTTTC
Source organism: Vespa crabro (assembly GCF_910589235.1). Lineage (NCBI taxonomy): Eukaryota > Metazoa > Arthropoda > Insecta > Hymenoptera > Vespidae > Vespa > Vespa crabro. The sequence goes on from NC_060963.1 coordinate 3,778,462, forward strand.
TCTCTTTTCTTTTCTTTTCTTTCCTCCTCCTCCTCCCCCCCCCCCTCCCGCCCCGCAATCACGAAACTCTTATTTTATTTTAATATTATCAGAAGGTCTCTCGAGAGAAAACTATATTCCCTATTTATATCCTGTTTATTATTTTAATATCGACGAAAAAATTAAGAACGAGCAATGAGAAAAAAAATCAATGGGAGACGAGTTTTTGATATTTTAATTTAACGATGCCGACGTATTTTTTCTTCTTTTATTTATTCGATAATATTATAATTTAATTTCGTTGAGTAGAAATCTTTAAAGAGAGAAAGAGAGAAGACGATCGTTCCGATTAAGCTCTCTGTTATATTTTAAGATAGTCTAAGTTTAAGCGTTAAAAATTAAAAATATAAAAGGACATATAATCGGTTTCGAATAATCGAAATATCTTGGAATTATCTTAGATACTGGAATTATATAGGCGTGTACTGAGAAATTTAAACTTAATCCAGGCTGGGGGCTGGCATTTCACGGAAACGGAAATATCAAAGCTACTTCTCTCTTCTCTCTCTCTCTCTCTCTCTCTCTCTCTTTCTATTTCGAATGGACGTGCGCACTGCGCGTTCTCTATCTTGAACTCAAAGATATCGCCTGTACGTTGCGGGAAGTCCACCTTACTTCGTTAGACTGTGACACGCGTACACGAGAAATACTTACGAGGTAGAGAAATAGAAAGAGAAAGAGAATGAGAAAGATAGATATATAGATAGGAACGTACAGGCCAATGAAAGAAGAAAGACACGAAATGTATATATGTTTGTGTATGTTTGCCTCTCTCTCTTTCTCTCTCTCTCTCTCTCTATCTATCTATCTTTCTTTGTCTTTCTTTGTACGTTTATGTGTGCATACGTGCACACAAGTAAAACTCACGTAGGTGGTACTACCAATGTACATTAGTAGTAATAGTAATAATAGTAGTAGTAGTAGTAGTAGTAGTAATAATGATGGCGATGACGATGGTAATGGTGGTGATGGTAGTGGTGGTGGTGCTGGTAGTGTAGGTAGAGAACCTCGCGAGGTGTGCAGGCGTTCGGAGGGAAGAGATTGTGGGGGTAGAGAAGCTCGCAGGGGTTTATAGATAGCAGTGCATGGCCTAGAAACTGTGCCGCTCGGTGTTTTTGACCCTTCGCCTAGCTACCGCTTCTGGGCCATTGCAACATCGTATGTTCGTACCTCTTAAGCGACGTTCACACATAAGAACGATTAGATTCGCGAAATATATCTTTTTCATTAGATTCATATATCATAAAACGTATATGTAGATTAATTAATAAACGTCGATAAAATCGACGATTTATTCTTAATAAAAATCTTATGGAATATAATAGATTATAAAATGATAATCGATAGGTGTCCACTTCGAAATAAATATATTCACGATAAATATAGAACTATGTAAGCAATAATTATAATCGATAAGCATAGTTTTATATATATATATATATATTTATATTATTTGGTTGATTATCAAAGATCAATAATGGTAATTTCTCTATTGTAATTTTCATACTATTTAGTAAAGTATATCATAGAATGTCGTCGGAGTCTATGAGGGAAAGTGAACGAAATGAAATATCATCGTCTATAAGAACGATCACACGATCTCCTTGCGATATCTCAGGATCATCTGAAAATAATGCATCGCAAGCGTCTAGGATCGTACGGTTCGATTATTATCTGTCGGATCCAGTGTTCAACGCGCTAGCAAATATACTAGAATAGTAGTAGTAGTAGTAGTAGTAGTAATAGAAGAAGAAGAAAAAGAAAAAGAAGAAGGAGAAGAAGGAAAAGAGAAGGAGGAAAGAACGAAGGGAGAATGGAGGAGGGGAGGAGGAGGAGAAGGAGGAGAGAGAAAGAGAGAGAGAGAGAGAGAGAGGGGAAAAATTCGCTCTAGTCGGTGTACTCTACTCGACCTCCTTATCGACCGTGGATTCGACCTCGCTCGCGCGTTTATCGCTTCCGGGTCGTTGCTTCGTGACGGGTCATTTTAAGCAACGTTCACAACGTTATTCGCGTGTACCCGTTGTTACATGGCAAACCAAACAAACGGCAGGTATCAAAAGCCAGGAAATAAACTTTCGCATCATTCTCGCAATTCAATCTCGACCTATGAACTTCCGTACGCTCATATTACTCTCTCTCTCTCTCTCTTTCTCTCTCTCTCTCGCTCTTTCTCTAGTCAAATTCACGCTCATTAATAAATAAAAAAGTTGATATAACATATTTCTATACCCAAACGAAAATAATATTTTCTTTTCTCAAGTATACGATATTCTATATTTACGCGAATACGGAAATAAATGTTTTCCCTTTGTAATAATATAATAATAATGTAACGGGTGATATTTTCCGATCGTTTTTCTCCAATCTTTTTCTTTTATTTTTTTTTTTCCCCCATTCCATCCATCTGTTATTTCATTCTTTCCATTTTTTTTTTTTACCCAACTTTACCCTTCGTTCAAAAGGAACAAAAAGAGAGAGAAAGAGAGAGAGAGAGAGAGAGAGAGAGAGAGAAAGAAAGAAAGAAAGAAAGAATAATAATAATAATAATAATAATAATCTTTTCCCTCAGCTTCAAATCTGACTTTATATTTTGCAACGCTAAATGTTCCTAGTCATTTCCCTTAAAATTTTTCTCCTTTAGTATACATAAGTCCTTTATGTGAATATGTAATTACATAGGGCATCATATATATATATATATATACATGTACATATATATATATATATATATATATATATATATATGTATATATTATACATATAGGATACAGATATCAAAGTTGATAAAAAAAATGTAGGTATAAATGTTGTATAGACTTAGAGGATTAAATGCAAGTACTCGAGATTGGCGTTTCAACGCGCGTATTACGCGTAGTTGTTGTACGTACGTACGTAGGAGTGACGTAAGAGAACTTTCGCTCGTTTCTACCGATTACCAAGCCGGCGCGCACTACCTTGCACTTGCATTCGCGCTTTCGCGTGCGCGCGGGCGCACGGTCGCGCGTGCACGCGCTTAGATCGTTCTCTAATGCGGTTCTAGACAACTTGAAACCAGTCTAAGACTTAGCAATGTAATTCGCTGTGACAAGTCAGGGCCGGTTGTACAGTCATTAACGATCAAGGATCGATATAATATCGTTAATATCTACTTCGCGATTTATTCAATGTTTGATTGTCGAAGCTTTTAAAATCTAGATAGTTATGAAAAATTTTTATTTTTTCTTTCTTTTCATTTTTTTTTCTTTCTTCTTTTTTTTTTTCTTTTTTTTCAAAAGTGATCTATAAATTCTAACGATAGGATCTTATACGGTCTCCTTCGTACGATATAATTTCGTAATAACGATGTGATCGTTCGAAATAATTTTACATCGAATATATATATATATATATATATATATATATATATATATATATATATATATATTATCTAACAACATACTTCCATATATACTTATATCTATCTTTCTATCTTTCGATTTCTTTATAAATTATAATACATAGATTTATTATGTTGATCATAAAGAATTCATAATATTTCTAATAACGAATATCTATCTTTGAACAGAGAAAGTTTTCGACTAATAATAATAATAATAATAATAATAATAATAATAATAATAATAATAATAATAATAATAATAATAATAATAATAATAATAATAACAACAACAACAACAGCAATAATAATAATAATAATAATAATAATAACTATCATCATCATCATCATCATCATCATCATCATTATTATTATTATTATTATTATTGTTATTATTATCATTATCATCGTTATTATCTATAGCTAATGTGCAAAGATTCGTGAGGGGTGATTGGTGAGGGGGCAGGGAGGCGGAGGAGGAGGGGGGGGGGAGAGGAAAAGGGATTACATGAAAGAAAATAAAAAATTGTAAAAGAAAAAAGAATACAGGGAAAAAAAAGAGGACGAAAAAAAGGAAAAATAGTGTAGACAAAAAAAAGAAAAAAAGAAAAAAAAAAAAAAGAAAAAAGGAAAAAGAGAGAATAAAAATTAACGTGTAAGTAGTACGATGTAAAGCGACGATAAAGAAGACGTCGACGATATTCCTCTTGCTCCACATACGCGAGACAATTCTTTCTCCGGCGTACTCATAATTACGACCTCGTATGCGTGTCACGCGTGTAGGCACGCGCGCAAGAGCGAACGAGCGTGAAGCTCGTCTCTATCCAACGGGATCGTTCGGTTCGCAGCGAAAGTGAACACGGAGAACGCGTCATGGCTCGTAGCTTCTTCTACTACACTACTACTACTACTACTACTACGATTACTACTACTACAATTACTATTACCACTACTGTTACCACTAGTTCTTCTTCTTCTTCTTTTTCTTTTTCTTTTTCTTGGTCTTCTTCTTCTTCTTCTTTTTCGTTTTCTTTTTCGTTTTCTTCTTCTTCTTCTTCGTTCCTTCACCGGAAAAGTCGTTCTGCGAGTTTACCGTTGCCTCCCCCCCCCTCTCCCCTCCCCCCCGTCTATTTCTTTACTAAACACGACACAATTCGCTTTTACATCGTTACATGCAAGACTCGTTTTAAATCGATTCATCAACGATGATAACAATCACGCATTGACAATAATCACGCACAGTGGTTTTTTTCTTCCCTTTATTTTTTTATCTTTTATTATCTCCTTTTTTTCTTCTCTTTTCTTTTCTTTTTTTCTTCTCCTTCTTCTTGTTTCTTTTATTTCCTCATTCTTCTTCCTTTTTTGTACTTTTTTTTCTCTTTTTTTTTTTTTTTTTTTTTTTTTTTTTTATAGATACGTATTTACACGAAGATTCGAATATTTTAATGAATTCATTCGAATGGGGAAAGATTAATTATGATATGTATTTTTATTAGAAAAATTTATATTTTATTATTATTATTATTATTATTATTATTATTATTATTATTATTATTATTATTATTATCATTATTATTATATCAAAGGGATTTTTTGTTTTATTTATTTATCTATTTAATCTTAAAATGAATGTACAGATATTATATTATCTTGAAATTATAATATCTTTTACATAATTCTTCTTTGACGTATTAGTAAGTGTCAATTTAATTAAGTGTGTCTTACTTAAAAAATACTTATTAGTATTTTTTATAACATTGTTCAATTTATTTTGTTTTTTGTTTTTTTCCTTTTTTTTTTTTTTTTTTTATAACGAGATCGATCAGATACAAACGAAACGAGTACAGGTTTCGCTTGAAAAAAATCTTTCCTAAAAGAGAAAAAAAGGAAAAAAAAAAAAAAAGAAAAGAAAATGAAGAAAAACAAATTATACATAATAATAAAGGACTGATGAAAGCATGTACTGAAATGTAACATTTCGATTATTGGGAATGTTATATCTCAAATCGATGACGTGAAGGAATTAAAAACGTAATTAACGAAGGAATCTCTCTTATCGCTTTAAATCTCGAATCACCGTTTAACTTGCGACACTTTGTAAATGGGTTAACGAGACGGGAAGAACAGAGAAATAAGAAAGAGAAGCCGATGGAATCATTTTCTCACGTTCGAAAGTTACGCTCGTTGAGAGCACGCGGTGCTTCTGATCCGGCCGCCAACAGATTAGTATCTATAGGTGTGTGTAAATATATATATATATATATATATATATATATATATATATATATATATATATATATATATAGTGTATATACAAAAAAAAAAAAAGGATAAATAAAATCCACCTTAGGGCATCTCTTTCGCGGCATTTGGTTCGCACGCAACCAACAAGATATCTATATAGAAATTCCATTCGATTACGGGGAATGATTGAAAGTGAGTACGGTTTTTATTACGCTTGTACGTGATGAAAAAAAAAAAAGAAAAAAAAAAGAAGAAGAAGAAGAAAAAAAGAAGTAGAAAAAAATATAACAACGCGTTTTACTCAAATTAATACCTTCCGCGAATATTCTTTTTTCTTCATAATTTCCTTCCTTTTTTTTCTTCTTCTTCTTTTTCTTCTTCTTCTTCTTCTAAATAATCTGACATTGAAAAGTACAATTCAATTTGATAATGATTTAAATGTAATATTTGAAAGAAGAAAATAATAGAATAAAAAAGAGAGAAGAAAGGTAATAAAGAGAAAACAAAAATTAATACAATATAATTATTGTTTTAAACGGCAAGATAATATCTGTTAATCAATTTCTCTCTCTCTCTCTCTCTCTCTCTCTCTCTCTCTTTCTCTCTCTATCTATCTATCTTTTCTCTCTTTTTCTATCTCTGTCTCTTTCCGAGACTTCGTCTTCTAGCATCGTGAAGTTACAAATACATCGCACGGTCCCTCGAACGCGAAATATGTCGGTCGCAACTTTCTCTTTGGCCAGAGGCTCTCAAACATGCTTCCTGATTCCGTTCGTGGTCTTCTACGATAATGGGGATTATCGAATCATATAGTCTTATTCAATTTAGTCGAGAAAGTTGTCTCAAAAGGGAAGGTTAATCGAGAGTTAACGATTTGAGAATCACTGTCGAATACTCCGCTAATCTACGCTTTCTATGTTCTATCAACAACCAACCACCTCCGTAATTATTTAATACGCGGAAGAGAGCAACGTCAACGAGTCGACCTCCCCATCATGGTTAAAGATTTTTTTTTGTTTCTAGAGAAAAAAAAAAACAAAAAACAAAACAAAAAGAAAAACGAAAGAAGAAAAAAAAAGGGAAAACAAGAAAGAAAGAAAGAGAGAAGAAAAACAAGAAAAAACGGACGAAGAGAAAAGAAGAGATAAAAGAAAAATGGACGAGTGAAATGAGGAAAGAAGGGAAAGCAAAAAAAAAGGGGGAAAAAAGGAAAATTAAATAAACCGGGAAGAACTTTGATAACAATCATATTACGTGTTAACTTTTAACGTGGGTGTTATGAAAGTTCTCTCTCTCTCTCTCTCTCTCTTCTTTTCTTTTTTTCTCTTTCTCTTTCACCCCTTTCGATCAATTGAAAAGCTACTGTCAAGCCAATTGTTTGTTTCATTTAGCAACAAGTATCCTTTTCTAATACTTTCTTAACTAAGCAAAATCCAAACGTCGCGTTTGGCGTTGATGTTACTGCCGTTGCCAGAACTATTAGCTTTTGCGTAATGGTAGAAACATCATCGTCACTCGCAAAACGACGCCATAACGTTGAGAGTACGTTAACCCCACGAGGAGACCTGAACGCGGCTTTCTCCATCGACGAACGTCCCCTTCCTCTTATCCCCACTTACCCCTTTTTATACAATACATCTCTCTCTCTCTCTATATATATATATATATATATATATATTTGTTGCTATTACTGCTCCTTAAGAAGATCCATTTAATACATCCATTCCTAAAAAAAAAAAAAAAAATCTAAACGATTATAAGATAAAGACGATAAACGTTATACGACAAATGTGAATGAAAAATAAAACATAGAGAAATAAGAGAAATAATATATTCGATAGAAAATGTCGAATTTAATAAATGTGATCGAACGTTCTCAATCGAAACGGGACTTGCGCAGACGTAAACGAAACGAACCAAGCGAAACGTGGCTAGCGTAAGTGCGTGAATGTGCGTGTTTCCAGGAGGAACTAGGAAGAGAACGAGGAAGTGAGAGAGAGAGAGAGAGAGAGAGAGAGAGAGAGAGAGAAATGGGGGGTGTACAGGTTCGTCGGAAGGGTGGGGGAAGGGCGCCCTTGCCCTTGGCATTGCCGCTCGATACGAATAGTCAGGGCTGTCCAAAACGGTGCCGAGTCAATTTGACGTGCGCGTAAGCTTCGCGCACGAATGCTCACCGGAAATGAGAAGAAAGTAGAGAATACGGAACGTTCGTGAATACCATAATTCATAATTTTTCTTCGTTCTCTGTGAATATTTACTTATCTGGATAAATATCTATATGTCGACTTTATCTTCGACGATATCAAATGAGAAAAGAGATAGACAAAGAAGAAAAATAGGATTTTCAAAAGGAAAGATAATAACAAAAATGGAGAAACGTCGTTAAAACAAAAAAGAGAGAGGGAGTCGGTTGGGAAGAGAAAAAAAAAAAGCAAAGTCCGTAAGGGATAATATTACGAAAGGTTAATTTGTTCGAGATTGTAAAGAAAAGGAAAGGAATGATAGATTTAAAATAAAAGATTTGCAAAAAAAAAAAAAAATAAATAAAAAAAAGAAAAAAAGAAAGAAAAAAAAAGATTGTAAAGAAAAGGAAATTTATTAATATTATATTATTATTATTACTACTCGGTGATAGGCGAAAAGAAAGAAAAAGAGAAAGAAAAAGAGAAAGGATATAACATACGTGTAACATATATATATGTATGTATTATATATTTAGTCGATAAGATTAAAGGAGAAATTCGGAACGTTTTCGACACGTCGTCGTCCTAGAAGCCGTTCCGCATCGTTTACGCATGCTCTCGCCCTTGCCCTTGGTCGATACTCATCCCCTCGAAGGCTGCCTTTTTCCGGAGTGAGCCCTACCCTCCTCTCTCTCTCTATCCTCCGTCTCTTCGTGATCTTTCTTCCCTTTTGCACTGGGTACCCCGACCACGTGGCGGCCACGTGGAACCCGTGACTTTGCTTCTGCGCAGGTGCCAACCCCCAGGAAAAGTCCCTCAGGGAACGATTACACCCTACTCCGACGGGTCAATGTACTCTCGGAAAGTAGGCAAGGTGTGGCCTAATTGCTGAAATCTTTTCCTTTTTTTATTTTCTTTTTCTTCTTTTTTGCTTTTTTTTCTTTTGTTTCTTTTCTATTCATTTCTCTCCCCTTTTTTCTTCCCTTCCTTTTTTTCTTCCGATCGAAATTTCTACGATCATCGTTGCCCTTCTGCCCTTTTTTTTTTTTTTTATTTTTTTTTTTTTATAATTATACTGACGAGAATTCTTCTTTTTTATTCGAATTCTATCTATCGATTGAAAAATGATAAATTTCTAATCTAATTTTATTATTTTCTTCTATATTACTAATAATTTTGTCCAATATAAAAATTCGTCTAATTGATTTTTCACTTTGTGTAGATATATATAATAAATATATAATATATATATATATTTTATCTCCTACAGGTTTATATATATATATATATATATATATATATATATATATATATTTTATCTCCCACGCGTTTCTAAGAAGAAGCCCCTTTCGAAGGTCAACGACCTTAATCGTTCCATACCGTGGGGGTCGTCCCTCCCTTTCTCCTCGCATTCTCTCGAAGGCCCATGAATCAGGATGCTCTTTAGGGTTCGCTCACCGACATCTGCTATGGCTGACAACAGCGTGTAATTAATCGATATCACAACTTCCGCGTGTCGGGATGAAAGGATTCCCATTCTTGTATCGATAAAAATCCTTCGATAAAAAGTCTCTGAGTGAATTTGTAAAAGAAAAGAAAAGGGAAGAGAAGAGAAGTAAAAAAAAAAAAAAGAAAAAAAAATGAAAGAAAAAATACAATTATTAAAACATACGTATAGTGTATATCGATCGTGTTTTATGTTAAATACATAATATCGGATCAATTTTTGGAGAAAAAGAAAAAAAAAAACAGAGAAAACAAAACAAAAAAAAAAAAAGAAAAGAAACAACTTCAGAAGCGACCCTTTCTTTCTAACCACCCTTTATACCTTTTATTTCTTTACTTTTTACTTCTTCTTCGTTTCCTTTTCTTTCTTTCTTTTCTCTCTCTCTTTCTTTCTCTCTCTCTCTCTCTCTCTCTCTCTCTACCTCTCTCTCTCTCTCTCCCTCTACCTCTTAAACTTTCGACCGTTAGAATCAAAGCACGAGTGGCTAACCCTCATAATTTCAAAGACCGCGACAAGGAAAAAAGAAAGTTTAAAGCTATGGTCAACTTTTCTGCTTCCTTCTTTTTGCCTCATCTACCCCTCTTCCTTCTACTATTACCACTCCTTCTACTTCTTCTTCTTCTTCTTCTTCTTCTTCTTCTTCTTCTTCTTCTTCTTCTTCTTCTTTGATGCTTTAAAAAAAATGCCTTTTCGATACAGGGAAGAGGTCGTACGTCTCCGTTTCACGATTCGTTCCATACGTCTTCTTACATTATTTCGTCTTCTTCCAACGTTTTAACGAAGCTCTCTTAACGGTCCTCCTCCTCCTCCTCCTCCTCCTCCTCCTCCTCCTCCTCCTCCTCCTCCTCCTCCTCCACCTTTTTTTCATCCTTCTACTCTTCAATGTGCCACGAGAAAGATCTTCAAATGTTTTTTCGCCCCTTCGCTTTAGCTCGTTCGAGTGGCAGCTCGGTACTCTAAGGGTTCGCATCTCTCTCTCCCTCTCTCTCTTTCTCTCTCTCCCTCTCTCTTTTATATTTTTCCTTTCGAAGTCATTCCAAGTGACGTATATTTACTTACTTAAAGCCATATTTCTTTTGAAAAATTAATTAACTTTGTATTTATTATATAACGTTATCTAGAGTCATCGTAAAAATTCTTAAACGATCATCAATCTCGATCGATCTCGTAGAGAAAATAAAAGAAAAGAGAAGAAAAAAAAAAAAAATAAAATAAAATAAAATAAAATAAAATAATTAAAGATAACAAAGACAAAACAATATATTCGTATACGTCTTGCTATTTATTAATTAATTAATCATTTATTTATACGTAATATAATATTGTCTAAATTAGTCATAAAAATTCTTAAACGATTATTATTTTCGATCGAACTCGTAGAGAAAATAAAAGAAAATAAAATAATTAAAGAAAATAAATAAAAATCTATAAAATTTTCTTATATACACATTTAGATATCAAACTAGTATACAGTTATCTGATACCTATTTTCTCTTTCTGTTACAGGTAAGCTTAAGAAGCCCTCACCTAAGGTGTTACTTCTCGCTTTACATCTCCGCACATTAGAGGATGTAGCGCGAGAGCTTAAAGAGATTAGAATTTCATGACCTTTCGTTCGTGAAAGTAGCGTCGGTGATCGTAAGTAAAGGATCGTTCATTGCGTTTTACTTATTTAACACGTCGACGGCCAACCACCATGACCGTACATAAGGCCTCGCGCGTGACGTGAGCTGAATTTGACCTCCATATCGGATAACGTGTTGAGCTCGCGAAAGCACGCATTCGTTCATTCCTAATAACGAGTTTATATCGGATTTGTTTTGTTTTGTTTTTCTTTGTTTTATTTTTTTTTCTTTTTCTTTTTTTTTTTTTTTCTTTTCTTTTTTGCATACTTCTTTCTTCTTTATCTCAACAGATTCTCAAGAATTTCGGGATAGGTCAAAATTAGTCCAATATCTTTCCCTTTTCCCATTTTTTTTTTTTAAGAGAGAAAACAAGCCGAACGAACGAATAAACAAGAGAGAGAGAGAGAGAGAGAGAGAAAAAGAGGGAGGGAGAAAGAGAGAGAGAGAGAGAGAGAGAGAGAGAGAGAGAGAAGAAAAAAGATCAGAAATCCCAAAGAGTAAGATAAGAAAGCAATTTTACAAAGTCTCTTCTACTTCCCTTTGAATCCCTGTTTCTTAATTCTCCAACTCGGGGTTCCTGAGGGGTCAAGTACAGTTCCTTCGAGTTCCGAGATTGGCCGTTTCTTAGCTCCGTCAGAGTAGGAAAGAAAGAAAGAAAAAGAGAGAGGAAAAAAAAAAAGAAAAAAAAAAGGAAAGGAAAGGAAAAGGAAAAGGAAAGAAGGGAGGAAAGGAAAAGAAAAGAAAAAGAGAAGGGGAAAAAAAAATAAGAAGACTTATCTAAGGATAAAGTGAGATAGAGAGCGATCGTGAGATAGGGAAAGAAGGAAGGAAGGAGGGAGGGAGAGAGGGAAGGGAGCTCGAAGAATCGGAATCGAGTGTATACGAAGGGTGAACGACCGAAAGGCAGGGGCACTGGGCTGCTACCCTCCGCGACGAAAGAGGGAGAGAGAGAGAGAGAGAAAGATGGAAAAGAAGCGAGATGGAACGAACGAGAGAGGGTAACTTCGATGTAGAAAGAGAGGGAGAAAGAGAGAGAGAGAGAGAGAGAGCGAGAGGAGATGGCCGTCTCCCCACTCCCCTCTCCTATGTCGTACCCACCAAAGAGGATCAATACGAACCACGTGGTGTGGCAGTAACGCCACAGAGAACGCCGTGCCTTACCCTCGTGTATGCAACAACCTAAGCTCTCTGTGAACAGAAAGGTTGGAGGGAGAGAAAAGGTATATGGGGGATGAATTCGTCAACGGCTTAACCGCGAATCAACTTTTCTATCCGATCGATCTTTTTCTCTCTCTCTCTCTCTCTCTCTCTTTTTCTCTTAACGCTAAGACCTAAAACAGCTCAACCAAATATTTCACCCTCAACGAAACTACTCACTCCTACTTTGCCACCTCCTTCTCTCTCTCTCTCTCTCTCTCTCTCTCTCTCTCTCTCTCCTTCTTTTTCTCTCTCTCTCTCTCTCTCACCCCATTATTTTTTTTTTACCGTGACTTTGCCCTTACCACGGTGATGGTTCCCCGTTTTCGAGGTCAACCCTATGTATTAAATCGACACAAATATTGATTTCAGTAAATGATCGGCAAACATCTGTCAATGAAACCAGATTGAATCTCGTTGGTTCATTTGAAAATTTGTTTAAAAGAAAATTGTTCGAAATTGTTCGTTTGATTGGCCCAAAGACTCTTTTCTTTTTATATGACGAACAAGTCCATTCTTTTTTTTCTCATCTCAATGAAAAATAATTAATTGTAATTTTTATCATTTCCTTCCTATCTTTCGAAACATCTTTCACGACCCTATCTTCTAAGTATTCTATCGAAATATCCTATTTTTGGTTAGCTATCGATCCCCTCTCTCTCTCTCTCTCTCTCTCTTTCTATTTTTGTCTATTTCTCTCTTTCTATCTTTCTGTCGGCATACCGAGTTCGTGCACTCGATTCACCTCGTCGTAGTCGAGATCCACGTCAGTTTACCGACCAGGGAACGGTCTTTATCTTTCTAGGACACGGAGTCATCGGTGCACAAAAGTCGATCTACATCGATGATCTTCCGACCTCGAGTGGTGCGAACTCGAGCCTAGCGGCATGTTCATTCGTTTTCGAGATTTTTTATTACATATTAATGGTATCAATGTCGTAGCGAGAAACAGCTAACACAAATTTTTCACGATTAAAGCATAATGTTAATGTACGTACATACGTACATGCATACATACATATATACATATATATATATATATATATATATATATATATATATATATATATATATGTAAAGAGAAAAAAGAAGAGAAATGAAGAAAAGAAAAAAAAGATGATGATAACGAAGTCGCGAATGTTACGCGGGCATCTGTCTTATCGATCGTGCGATAATCTCTCTTCTTTCACTGGTGAAGAAAAAGAAGAAGAAGAAAAAAAGAATGAGAAAATAGAAAACAGAAAGAAAAGAAAAAAAAAATATATATATGTATATTATTGTTATTATTATTATTATTATTATTATTATTATTATTATTATACATATGCGAGAATTTAAGAGAAAAATTTGCTCTCCTTCCTGCCTTCGTGAAAGATTCCGTGGCGGGGTGAAGGAAAGGGCAAAAAGGGGAAAGAAAAAGAAAAAAGAGAAGAAAACGCATTAAAGAAAAAAAAAGAAAAAAGAAAGAAAAAAGAAAAGAAAAGGGGGAAAATAAAAAAAAAGGAAATGTGTTTGTAGCACATACTTCTGCCTATCGAGCTATCTCAGCTCGAATAACGAACACGAATCCACTGAAGAAGGATGAGAACACGAAGAAAGAGGAAAGGAAAAAAGATAGAAAGAGGGAATGAAGAGGAAGAAGGGAGGTTGGATGAAGGGGGTGGATGGACGGGGTGTAAAGCCTACCCTTGTAGATTGCTTTGAAGGAGGGCTGCTATTACGGCTGGTTTCATACATTGCACACCCCTGACTTCGAGTCTAGGTCGGTCATTCACCTCGGCACCATCCCCCAACATTACCCAGCAACCCCTACCGAGTTCCCTACGATCTTCCATCGCGTCGGCTATCCCCCACCAGCTACGTAACCTCCACCATCGTCATCCCCACCATACTACCAAGCTACCCTTCCTATCTTACTCCTCTTTTGCTTACCATCATCCTCCCCTCCCCTACTTTCCTCCTCCCTCCCTTTCCCCGCTTATTACTCAGTGACGTCACTATACCTCCCCTACGACTCTGACAGTGGGAGTTTGACGGAAAAGCGGAGAGAGAGGGAGAGAGATGGTAACAGTGGCGTAGAGTTATGGGGATTCTCGGATTCGAAAAATTATTTTTTATATATTCTCAATGAATTTAAAAATGTTATTTCCCGTAAAAAAGAAAAAAAGAAGAAAAACATAAAATAAAATAAACAAGTAACGAGCAAAGAAAAAAGAGAATAGATTGGACAAATTTTTTAAAAATGCACATTAATTCGATTCGTTCTTATACCTTCGAATTCAGACGTCTTCTTTTTTTCATTTTCCTTTTTTTTCTTTTTTTCTTTTTTTCTCTCTTTTCCCTTTCGCATAGACATATAGACGGGTATATAATGTATAGATATTTCAATCGAATCGTTTATACGTAAGTATAATTAACCTATGTAAAAAAAAAAAAAAAAAGAAAAAAAAAAGAAAAAAAGAAAAAAAAATAATGAACAAGATTTCAAATATCTCTCGGGCTCGTAAAAGGTTCGATTTCTTAATTATCACATAAATCATCAAAAGTTTCGTCTTTACCAAAAAAGAAACGTTCCATATTCACAAAAAATGCGTATTCGCTTCGGGCGAGAATATCAAATTTTAAGCTTCATTATCATTCAATTATGTTAATAAGACGACCTACGATCAACTCCTTTCTCCTATTGACATATACTTACATGCGTTACTGACCGAGCTATCATCAATTTTCTAATACCCAATGTCATTTCTTTCCTTTTCTTTATTATTTTATTTTCTTAAGTAAACACTCTCCCTCTCTCTCTTTCTCTCTCTTTCTCTTTCATAATTTTTTGATTATTTTCTTTTTCTTTTTTTTTTTTTTTGACTATAATACACAATATCCGTACTCGATCAAGACGAACGCGCGCAAGAGAGTTGGAGATCTTCGTGAACGTTTAAGAGAGGCAACACTCTCTTTCCCTTTCTCTCTCTCTCTCTCTCTCTCTCTCTCTCTCTCTTTCTCTCTTTATCTCTCTCTCGCCCGTTTTGCTCGCGGGAAAGAGAAAACTACCGGAAATTTAGTTATACCGCTCGATTACGTGCGCTTCGTCTATTCGTAGCAGCATAGAGAATAGGAGCGTATAAATTTACTCGACACTATATACTTCTTCGCTTTTCGATAAAATAGGAACTCCCTTCCTCTCTCTCTCTCTCTCTCTCTCTCTCTCTTTGATTTGGAGATATACGTGATATAATTTTTTAAATATTTAATTATGATCATAATAACAATTATAACAAATTCTCAAGACTCAAGACGAAGATAGATATATTTATGTATCTAATAAAAATGTCAACTTCTATTTATTATAGCAAATTTTACGTACTTAAGTAATCTTACGTAATTTCTTAATCAATTTAATAATGAGAAATAAGAAAACGTCAGTAATTGCGATTATTCTCTTAAAAATTGATCAAAAATGGACAAAAGAGAGAGAGAGAGAGAGAGAGAGAGAGAGAGGAAGAGAATTTGTACAATTTTCAAACATCTCATAATCCAATATGATCTATCGCTGACAGTCGCGTTGTCGTTAGTGCATTGACGATCTCTGACTCACTAACGGTGGGCAGAACGAGCATTAGCCGGTCGACTAGTACGATACTACGATATATCGGTCGACAACGAAGAAGCGAAGAGAAAGTTACCGACCTCGCGGCCCACGTAAAGCTTCTCAACGGACTACGACGATCTATCCTTCTTATCTATCGTATTTCTCGATCGAAATCGATTCTCGCCAAGTAAATAAAGATAATCTTTTTTGGGAAAATCGAAAGGATCGTCCTTATTTATTATTTTTATTTTATTTTATTTTTTCTTTCGTCTCTTTTTTTCCTTTCTATTTTTTTTCTTCAATCGCAATCACAATCGTTTTATTGTAATGAGAGAGAGAGAGAGAGAGAGAGAGAGAAAAAAAAGAACCAAAAAGATTTAATTTCGCTTCGAAAAGTTTTATCGGATATTTTTTTTTTCTTCTCCCTCTTTTTCTCTTTTTCAATTTTCAGGTGGATCAAAAAATATTTATTTATTTAATGTGCAAATTTTATTAATTTCGTCAACGAATATCGATGACATTTTTATGAACGAGTGATCATTACTCGTCGTAGATGACAGAAAGAGAAAAAAAAAAAAGAGAAAGAAAAAAAGAAAAAAAAAAGCGCGAGCGTAAAAAGAGAACGTCGAGCAGGTTGAGAATCACTGCCGAGGCAAGGCTGCATCGCGCAAAAGGTGAATGCATCAGCGCTTCCTACATTTACGCAATCGATCCTTCGAACGTAGTTCGCGCGTAGAAATCGACACGCTCGCTCGAATCTCTCGTCTGTATATAGGTATGTGTTCGTATATACGATATATGTGTGCTCGCGCGCGCACACATAAACATACACAGAGAGAGAGAGAGAGAGAGAGAGAGACAGAGAGAGAATCATACGTATACACATACACATATACCTGTAAACCCTGAAAGAGAGAGAGAGAGTGAGAGAGAGAGAGACTTATACAAGAATATGGATAGTTGGCGATATCATGCGAATGTGAATGTGGAAATAATCGTTTCTCATGAATTCACGGTTCTACCTACTCTCATTCAGAGAACCAGGGACAATAATTGTGAATGGAGTCTGGCCAAGATCGAGGGGGACACGAAGGGTAAAGGGAGAACGTTTTACCTTTTTGCCAACTTTTCAAATTCCCGCCAATTTTTTCAATAATTCCAACTATACTTCTATGATAATTCCTAAAATATCTAATTAAAATCTATATTATTTCAAAATGATATTAAAAATTATTATCGTAAAATAATTTATCCATAGGATTTATTCAATCGTATATCGTTTTCTATTAACTACATATTTCAAGAGTATAAACGATTTCAAATTCGTAGGAAACTCAAGATTCGTCGATAATGATTTAAGATTCAAACTATCGCATACCTACCTACCTATCTACCTATCTACCTACCTACCTACCTACCTACCTACCTACCTACTACATAGCAAGGAAATTGACCTATCAGAGGCCTAGATCTTCGAGCCAACGCAAGCTTAAATTTACTACTCTAACGAAGGAGGGACTGACCTTAAACCAACGAAATTGGCTTGACGATATATTAAACTAGAAAGTATAAAGAAGAATAAGAATAATAATAAGAATAAAAAGATACAAAATTATATAGCTATGTGCATATAAGAAAAGTATACGTGCACACATACACACATATATACATATATATATATATATAAACATAGAGGCACCTGTATTTAAAAATGGTGTCTCCTTGCAATAGAAAGTAAA
The DNA here is from genome assembly GCF_910589235.1 of Vespa crabro. Taxonomy (NCBI): domain Eukaryota; kingdom Metazoa; phylum Arthropoda; class Insecta; order Hymenoptera; family Vespidae; genus Vespa; species Vespa crabro. The sequence goes on from NC_060963.1 coordinate 3,795,961, forward strand.
ATCTATATATAATACTAAAAGTATACCCTGAAAGAATATGAATCGGAGAGGAGTTAAAAAAAGAAGATAAGAAAAATAGATAATCAATCGTTGATAAGTCGTCTAAACACCGGGAAAGAAAAAGGAAAGAAAAAAGAAAGAAGAAGAAGAAGAAGAAGAAGAAGAATAAAAAGAAGGAGAAGAAGAAAGTTTAGTCAAACAAAAGTTTTTTTCTAAGTTAGAACACGACCGATCAATGGTTAACGTTCCTTTCTCTCGCGATAGTATGGCGGGGTGGTGGTTGAGAGGGAGTGAGAGGAAGGGGGTAACGATGGAACACAAGAATTAGGAAATACTAAAAGTAATGGTCAAGGATTTTTTTTCTCTCTTTCTCTTTTTTTTTTCTTCATTTTCTTTTTTTCTTCTTCTTGAAAAATATATTAAAATAAACTCTAACTGTTTCGGGGAGCAAAGTTAACGTCGAGTTGCGTCCGGTCCAAGGCGAATTGCCTTTCTGGTGAAAGTATCAGCTACACGTTATAGCCCTTGACCTTCCCTCGGCCGAATTCCAGTCGAATCGCGGAGTGTACGAGAGTTTCGTAAGAAGTCGACCGGTCGAGAAGCCAAGGCGTTGTGTTATGCCTATGTGTTTCGTTCTTGGTAAGGTACCAACGGTGAAAGGCTCCCGCGTGGCGCGATGTTTCCTTTCCTCTCGAGAAAGAGAAGCCACCTTTGAGTAGGCGAGAAGTATGAAAATGGATCGAGTTATGCGAAAACGAAAGGATTCTCTCCTGTCTCTTTCTTCTTCTCTCTATTTCTTTTTATCTCTCTCTCTCTCTCTCTCTCTCTCTCTCTCTTTCTCTTTCTCTGTCTGTCTGCCTCTCTTCTCTCTATGAATGGTCTCTCTCTATCGCTATCTCTATCTCTCTCTCTCTCTCTCTCTCTTTTTCCTTCTTTAGGGAGGGATCTTGGTCCGACGGCTTTACTATTGCTTTCGCAAGACTTTCCCCATTGTTTAAAAAATAAAGCCGCAAGTCGCGAGTCTATCTCGAGGTCGTTGAACCGCGTTAAACGTGAACTCGCTTAAACGGGTCATTCAACCGAGTGTTTGCGAATCGTTAGAGAATGATAGACGGATATTATTAACGACGTCTGCTTTTCTCTTATGACTAGGATCTCGTCGTCGTAGGATATTTTTGTGAGAACACGTGAGAAATAAAGAAAGAGAGAGAGAGAGAGAGAGCGCGCGCGCAAGAGAGAGAGAGAGAGAGAAGGATTGGATATATCTATTTACATATTGTACATACGTATCTACGTACAAATGCATGTACGTAGGTATATCTGCATACGTATTATGCATCTTATCCCGTAGATACGTGGTACACGGTTCTAAGAGCATGTACTAACGTAAGACAATATTTAAATCCTTCGATCATTCGAAAATGCTATCGACTATTTCTCGAAAGAAAAAAGAAAAAAAATAAATAAATACATAAATCGTTAGGATATCGTTTACAATTGATTCCTTCGAACTTTTTAGTTTTAGCTCGATGATATTTTTTTTTCTTTTTTCTTTTTTTTTTTTTTTTTTTTTTTTTTTACATTGTATGTAACCTATACAAGATTATTAAATAGATATATACGTGTATGAATAGAAAGAGAGAGGGAGAGAGAGAGAGAGAGAGAAAGGTCAGCCCACAAACGAGGAAGTAGTGCCCAGTTCCCTCGTAATAATAAACCGTAGGAACACTTTCTACGGCCGTAGAACTTACTCTCTTCACTGAGATAGAAAGAAATAGAGATAGAAAGAAGAGTCTCAGGTTATTCGCAAAAGGCCTCCTCTCTTCCATGAGTCTTCTAAATGGAACGTGACGTTATTAAGAGTGGTCTCTCACGGTTATACGATTGTACCGCGTTTCAAATATAAGACGGATCGTTGAATTTCATTTTTAATACCCTTGTATACGACCTTATTCGCTCAATATAATACTTTACCTTCTATTTTCATGAACGAAATGAAAGTGACGATCTAATCGTACGTTAGATTTCGATAAGTACGAAGAAAAATCTTTTCATCTTTTCTAATTCGAAAAAATACGTTTAATTTTATAAAATCCTAAAGCTTTCAGAATTGATATAAAGAGAGAGAGAGAGAGAGAGAGAGAGAGAGAGAGAGAGAGAGAGAGAGAGAGAGAGATCAAAACAATGAACAATACCTATCACTTTTTCTCTCTCTCTCAATCTCTCTCTTTCTCTCTCTCTCTCTCTCTCTCTCTCTTTCTCTCTCTCAAAGAACTTTAATCTTGACCCACAAAGATAAGTCTCGACGGCTTGAGATCGAAAAGAAAACTTTTTTATATTTCTCGGTTATGTACATTTTAAAATCAGCCATACGTTACCAATCCCATCCAGTCGTTTCTCCCTTTTGACCTACACCCGCTCAGTCACCGTACTTTTAATCCCTCCAATAATAAAATCAACTTTCGATCAACTTCTCATTTTTGTATTCGCATAAGATTGATGTCCTTAACTTATCAAATGATCGTAAATATTTCAGAATGGGGGATTATATGATTCCTCTTTGTTCTCTCATTACAGTAGTCATTGCCGCTCCAATTCCCTCGCTTGAAACTGGTTTTAGCGTTGTTATTTATGCTGATAGACGCATTCCAATCCTGTTAAACGTTTCCTTGTAAAATTCCTTTTATCGATAATACTCCTTGGGAATAAGAAATATTTAGATTGGATACAATTGTTTATGAACATTTTCATGATCAATTTCTCGGAGAGAAAAGGAACAAAACAAAACAAAAATATATATATATTATGATCATGTCTCGTTTGGAAAATTTCGCAATATTATCTTTAAGAATGATCGAAGAATATTCAATGACGAGTTTCAATTGAAAAAAAGGGAACAATATTTCGAGGTGAAATTTATATCTTCGCAATTATGACAACGAAACGGAGCTCGTGTCGTTTACAATCGTTTTCCTTTCATATTTCTCCCCCTTTTAAATAGAAAAAGAGTAGGGCCAAGAGTTAGTTAGACAAAACCATTTCACTCTCGACGAGCAACCGCCTGGATAACGGGGCTCTCTGTTCGTGGCTAAGATAGGTAGGTAGGTAGGTAGGTAGGTAGGTACTTCATCGAGAAAGAAGGGAAAGTAGTTCTGTGAGTCAGTGGGGCTTGCGGTATCCCACACGAACGTTCAATGGTTAAACAGACTCGAGCCTATCTCTTTCTTTCTTTCTACACTTGATTAATCAATCATCGAGAAACAACAAACTATATAATACAGATGATGATGATCATAAATGTTCTTCATTCTTATAACATAAAACGTATAACAATTATCGTCTTTTTATTACCAATTGTCTTGTTTCTTTTTTTTCTTCTTCTTCTTCTTCTTCTTCTTCTTCTTCTTTTTCCTTATTTTCTTTTTATTTCTATCGTTTCACTTAACAGTGTCGATCGATTGAAAAGAAAAATTTCTATTCGTTTAAATCATATGACAAATTGATTGATTTTATTACTACTTATGCAAAATTACTTATACTTTTTTTTTTTTTATCATACGTATATCTATCTATGCTCGATTCTTGTTTGTTTTCTTTTTTATAAAGGAGCGTTTTTAGCGGCTAACACAACGATCAACTAGTAGTGACATACATATCGATGAAAAAGAAAAGGAACGTTAACAGGCTAGGCTTCCTAGAACGATGTCACGATGTAAGTGTGACTTAACGAAAGTATCCGTCACCGGAAATAGATTGTTCGCCGTTCAAGCAGACGCTTAATCCTCCGACAAACAATGGTCGACCCGAATATGTGTCGTTGAAATGTCGACGAACCGACGGCACTAAAAACACGTTGGAATAATAATAAAAATTTATATCGAACACGATTCCATATGATATTCCTAAATTTGTATTATTTTTATTTAAAAACAAAAAAAAATACACACACACACACACACATATATATATATATATGTAAATATATATGTATATATAGCTATCTACCTCACGATCTTGGAATCGATCGTTCGATACTGTAGATACTTGGAAATCGATGTAACGAGTTTTTCGTAATGACGTGTATACATGACTCACCAGTGAGCTACTTACTTCGTGGCTGTCGTCTCAGCAATGTCATATCCGCAAACAGGAAGTTTCAGTTGTCTTTCCAAGTTCATAAAAGAGACGTTTCACGGTCTCTTTTCTATGGGAAAAATTTATATCCGGCGATACGTCGTGATTGATTCATTCGATCAATTATAAATATTCATCCATATATAGTGAAATAAAGAAATTCTCGAAGACAGATCTATACTTTCCGGGATTTATCTATGTGCTCTTATCGAATGGAAAACCTATCTAACGGGTCAGTCATCCTTTTTGAGGTCAGGGCGACGACTCACGGAGGATCCTTATGACGTAGTATATTCCAACGAGTTCTCCGGGTCGTATTGGCCTTCGTCCTGCGCACAAGATGCTAAATTTCTTTCGAACTAAAATGATCCACGTACGAAAAAGTCATAAAAGTACATACAATTTGTATCTTTTAAACTTAAATCCTTCGTCCTTGATTAGACGATACAATATAAAAACTCGCGTAAGTTTAATATCACATCTGTTTACATTTTTTATTATTCTCCGTAACTACTCGTCGACCTAAGTACCCATGTACATGTATATGTATATATATGTGTGTGTGAGTGTATGTATGTGTGTGTGTATATGCATATTTCTTTTTTCTTTTCCTTATTCTAAATGAAGAATCAACAAAGTCTATAAATCGTTAATAACAAATTAACCGGTAATCTATAATCTATACATCTAACTAATATTGATAATGCCATAATATGAATTTTTCGTCTCCTTTTTACATAACGAAACAAATCGAAAGATCAAGATCAAGAGAAGGCAAAGCTAAAAGGCTTTACATACGAATAGTATACCGATCTTTGGTCACGGACTCCCTCGATATAACACTCCTCAGAAGGTGAAAGTTTTTCGGTTATCGAACATCGTGGCCTAGACCGTAAAAGAGAGGAACAAGAACGCTTATAGGCCGACGACGAGGAGCTCTCTCGCGTCTCTTGCGGACTCATGGCTTTCTCTTTTTTAACTCTTCGTAAAAACAAAAGAGAGAGAAAAAAATATATACACACACACATATATATATATATATATATAAATTAAACGGGGAAAATACGAAACTCCTGACATATGATCCTTCTCTAAAAATAATTTAGAATAATCGATTGTATGAATATTAAATCGCGGACGATTCTTTTGGATCGATTTGTGCTATTTATAAAAACTTTCGCTGTTGTCGTTCAAAAAGAAAAAGATACATATACATATATATATATATATATATATATATATATATATGTATATATATATATATAGTGAGAGCGAGAAAGAGAGAGTGAAAAAGAGGGAAAAGCGCGTTTCAACGCTCAGTTAACTATCGAGCCAGAGTTAGGTACCAGCAACAACGGTAACAGCCAACAGCAACAGTAACAGCAGCAGTTAACTAACTAAGCTAGCTAGCCAACGAGTCAGTCGTAGCTAGCTAGCTAGCTAGCTAGTAAAGCTAGCTCTCGCGACGATGCTGTTGCAGCGGAGTTAGAGGTTCCCCTACTGGAGAACGTAGAGTATACAGCAACGCCGCCGTTTTACGAGGAGGGTTCTCTCTTCCACTTCCACAGTTCCTCCACCGCACGGCGCACGGGTTCCTCGTCGGTGAGCGCTGGTGCCCGTGGCCGCTGTCCCAGTCGTCGCCCTACTTTGTCGAAGCCAACTCAGCTCGACACTCGGTTTACACCTCGCGGGACGACGCAACGCGCGCGCGCGCGCGGTACACCCGATAGAGACAGAGAGATAGATAAATAGTTAGATACATTGATAGAGAGTGAAAAAGAGAGAGAGAGAGAGAGAGAGAGAGAGAAAGAAAGAAAGAAAGAAAGAAAGAGAGAGAGAGAGAGAGAAAAAGAAAAGGACAAACTCTTACATGTAAACACATATATAAGGAATAAGCGCGCGCGTACACACTTAAATACATACACGCATATATATCTGTATGTATATATATATATATATATATATATATATATATATATGTAGATATATATATATATGTATGTATATAGATATAGATATAAATAAAAAAAAAAAAAAAACAAAATATTGTTTCTCTCATAAAAGTTTCAATGTTATTAATATCGTCTACATTTGAATGTATAGTTTTTCCTATGCACCTGTGACCATTGACAGTAATTGTGTTATTAACGGTTTAACAGTGGTGATAGTGAATGTGACGAAATGACAACGACGATGACGACGACGACGACGACGACGATAATGAAGATGATCATGATGATGTTGTTTTTGATTGTGCTTCAATAAGATCGAAATTAATCGACGCTACGTTTATCTATTGATAAAACGGAAGAAGGACTCGAACGAAAATCTAATACATCCCCTTCTTCTTCTTTTACTTCTTTTTTCTCTTCTCCTCCTCATTCTCCTTCTCCTCCTTCACTCCCTCCATCTTCCATGCGATCTCAAGCTGACCACGTGTCTCGACCGGAACTACCGGTCCTGTCGAATCCCGACCTACGACAATATCCAACTTCGATCATTCCTATTATCCTTTGATCAAAAACTAAAACTTATTTTTTTTTTTTTTTTTTTTTTTTTTTTTATAAATAAATTCTTTCCTTTCCTCTTCTGAACATCCACGATTTCAAACCCTCTCCTCCAACTACCCCATCTCCTACTCCCAGCATTACTCCTAACCACAGCCGACAAAGAAAGTTTTTTTTTTTTTTTTCGTCGGAGGGAAGAGTGTTCTTTGTCAGTGAGGAAGAAGAAGAAGAAAACAAAACAACAAAAAAAAAAAAAAGAGAAAAGAAAAGAAGAACATTTTTCTTGTTGGCGAAGTTAACGCTGGGATCGTCGAATAAGATGAACTCTATCCGACGATAAAACTTCAGTTTATGTTATGATTATCGAAAGAGAAGAATCGAACTATCGGAGAGTTGTGTATATTGGAGAAAAACAAAAGGGATCGCGATCTATACGATAAAATTATCGTTCTTCCTTCGCCCTTAGATCTCGTTTTATTACGAGAGATCTCTGCATCCGGAAGTCGCGAACGGATGTGTGTTCTACGGACTACGATCGTGAAGGAAGGAAATGTGTGTTCTACGAGTGTTCCGAACTCGCCAGGCCGAGGAGAGAAAGTGTACGGACTTTCGAAGTGGCATCGAGCGAGAATATTCAACGAGTGTCCTCCTCCTCCTCCTCCTCCTCCTCCTATCATCGGCCTCTTCAACTTCCTTATTCTTCTCTAACGACGATCTTTATAGTTACATTTAAATTACGAGTTTAATAATTCTCTTTTTTTTTTCTTCTTCTTCTTCTTTTCCCTTTCATATCCCATTTGTTTTTTCTTGATTGCCAAAGGGAAAAAAGAGAAAAGAAAACGGAGAAAACAAAGTCCAAAAAAAAAAAAGAAAAGAAAAGAAAAGAAAAAGAAGAAAGAAAGAAAGAAAGAAAAGGAAAGAAGAGCAAGTAAAATATCAATTCTTGTGAGAAAAAGAATTTGCAATGGTGGATTTACGATCAATGGCATTATAGGATCAAATTATACCGAGTCGATCGTCGATGATTCCTGTCAATCAAGTATTTTGATGTCTGCAACGTCACTGCCAATATTTATTATATATCTATATCTATATATACATATATATATATATATATATATATATATATATTTACATGTATCTGTCTCTCTCACCCCCACTCTCTCTCTCTAGATATATATATATATATATATAAATATATAGATATATATATATATGTAATATATCTTCGATCTCTTATCATCCATTGTGATTTTCTTTCGTTACCTGTTCGTCTTTGGAAGCATATCACACGTCCTGGATTTCGTCCAATCGAGAAAATAAAAAGACTAAAGAAGAACGTCGACACTGCCAACGATAGACTCGATGAAATCTATATAATTGTTTATTTGAACACTGCCAGCAATTAATAAAGGAATCATTGAAAAGGATTACATTGATCGTAAACGATCGAACATATATACGTATAACGACGAGATCTCGTTGCAACGTTAGATTCTTTTTATGATCAACGTCCACGGAGACCGTTGATCGTGGGAAATGGTGAAAAAAAGTTAGCAAAGTTTCGTTACGTAAGGTTCCGCGTGAGCCTGCCATTTTGGTTCACGCAGAGAGAAGTCTAGAACCGGCAATGATAGTTCGTCATGTGTTCTTACGTCGATGAACGATCGTAACTTTATTGAGAAAGAACGAATACGAAAAGAAGAAAGAAAAAAAGAAAGCAAAAGAAAGAAAAGAAAACAATGACAAAACAAATAAAATAGAAATAAAAAATGAAATGAACTGAACTTTACTAGTTAGTTATTGTATCGTTTCGACAGAAAGAGAGAGAGAGAGAGAGAGAAAAGGAAGAAATCGGAAAAAAGAGATAGACAAGAGAAAAGGAAGGAAAAGTGAGAAGGAAAGAAAAAAAGAAAAAAGAGAATAGAATTAAAACGAAAAACTGAAAGTCAATTGTAAAGGACAAAATTTCCTTCGGGGGGTTTTTTTTCCCATGAATGTTCGAAAGGGAACGCTTGTTCGAGGAAAAGAATTTTAGCGCGTGGACTTTCACAAACGGGAGCGCTCGCACGATCACACATAGAAAATTATTTATGTATCGTGAGTGACTGTGTGTATGTGTATATGTGTGTGTGTGTGTGTATGTGCGGGAAGATGTGTGGTGGGGGGCCGGAGAGGAGACGCTTTAAAAACAGGTTGCGCGTGTTAGATGATAAGGACAAATAAAAGTTTTAAGAGGCCGAGGAAGCAAAAAAGAAAAGGAAAAAAAAAGAAAAGAAGAAAAGGAGTGACGAAGAACGACGACGATTTCTAAAATAAAAGAAAAAGTGGTGCGAAAATATTTCGTGTTTCGGTGTATTTAGACAATTATTATTATTTGTTACCGCGTGATATCGCAT